>NW_005841883.1:4118682-4125353 GCF_000455745.1 Alligator sinensis
CTCATCTCCAGCCTCATGCGGGGGAGCAATCAGGAGGCTGGAGACAATTCAGGGATTCCCCCGGTCAGTTCCAGACTTCTGATCACTCCCCCTCTTGGCTCCTGCCCCTCATCGCTCCCCCACCCAGCTCCAGCCTTCTGCACTACCTGCAGCTTATCATCAGCAGCAGCAACGGTCAGGGCCTCTTGGGGCCTCTTGCCACAGCCCCTCCACGTGGCACAGGGCAGGGGGGCTCAGCCCCAGCTGCCTGGCACCCACGCTGCAGCTGCTGCATTGACTCGGTGCAGCCCGGCTTGGCAGGGCACCGCATTTCTGGGGTGCTGTGGCTTTCACCTAGGGCTCGGCACCACTCAGCGCAAGCAGCCAGAGCTGTGAGACAGAGCCAGGCCTCACCTGCATGATGCAGCAGCAGGGGTGCCAGGTGGCGGGGGTCAAGCTCCACTGCTCCCCACGCAGGGGGGCTGTGCCATGAAGCCCCAAGCAGCCCTGACCACTGCTGCTACTGCTGGTGAGTGAGAGGGGCTGGGGCCGGGTAGGAGAGAGAGCGGGGGGTGGGGGAAATGAACAGGGAGTTGGGGGAATGAATGGGGGCTGGGGACAGGTGGGCCCCCCCCCTCCATGGTTCCCTCCCCCCTCCTCCAGACTCTCAACCCCCTACTTACCTGGCATGAAGCCGGGTCCAGGTCCCTGCAGCTTGCACTGCTGCCTGCCCCACACATAGGTAGGCAGCGTGCTTCAGCACCGGGGCTAGGGCCAGCCATAGAGCGGTTGGCTACCAGAGCATCTCTGTGGAGGACCGAGCCTCCGGTTGCCTCAAGGCATGGTCTGGGACTGTGCCCTGCCCCAATTTTTTCCCCGGGGGTATTTTTTGACCTGCATATCCAAATTTGCAGTGTGCGGAATGTTTTTTTGTTCTCGCATATGCCTCTTGCAGCGTCTCAAAGGGGTGCAAGAGGCACGTGTGCACTCGTCTGGACATGCTCATACAGTGTTACCACTGCTAGGTATGTGAACATGATTCACAAAATAAACTCAGAGATTTCAAATAGGAATCTATAACTTTAAAAACATTCTGATTTGTTGTAGTCTTTGAGTTCTTTGCAACAGAAGATTACCCTATTATTTTTCTGTAGTCAGAAAACCAGTAAAAATTAAGAGCTGGCATTCTCTGAGGGGGACTTTGAGTCTAAAAAGTTTGAGAACCACTGCTGTTGATAGTAGTAAGGACTATTTTGTGCCACTTATGTGCAACATTAAAGATGAAAGTTCTCTGCCCTGGGGAAGCACTAAGAAAATTCTGCCTCTGTTCACCCCAAACAGAGACCCATCTCATTGGCAAACAGAATTGCTCATCTCCACCTGAAAATAAAGGTTGGTTTTATACTTTAACCACTTACTTTCATCAGTAAAAAATGGAGAGTGATTTAATAGAGAAGAATGTGCAGATTCTGAAGTTTCAGAAGAGCCTTTTGATAAGGAAGAGTTGTCTTCTGATGATAGATAGGCATCTTGTGAAAAAGCATCTGACCTGGAATCTATATTTACTACAACACATTGGTCAAATTTCAAATCAGAATGGTCAGGCTCTTCCTTTGTATTTTGGTGTCTGTTTTCCATCTTTTCTGTAGTAAGATAATTAAGCAAATACAAACAGCACAAAGTTAAGTTATTTTAAACAAAATCATAACAATTATATTTCAACACAAACTCATGATGTATGTAAGGATATGAAGTACATGTTGGCTTGAAAGAAATATATCTGAGAAAATTTTATGCTGAAGATAAGGGTGAAAAAAAATCAGATTTCCCCCAGTAAATGAACTAGAGAAGTAGAGTAATACTAATTAGCAAAGGCTCATTGAACAAGGAGGAGGCAAGAGTATAAAGTATCACTATATTAATGTCTTCATACAAGCTGGGACTTATTATAGCCTAATGGAACAAGCTGAAACTTTTGTTAGTCTTGGCATTAAAATCACAATGGTTTTTAAAGTTATGTTCAACCCTCGAAGTTCATCTGCTGCTCTGAACTTTTTGGTTTATAAAACTGGGTTGAAACTCACAAGGAACTAGATAGAAGATGCCCTATGGAAATCAGTGGGAAAGTAACAGATTTCCAGTGTTATTCTACCAATCTATTTAACCTTTCAGCACTATGTACTTACATATTTAATATCCTTGTGCAATCCACCTTACAGAGAAATTACTTTTACATTTATTAATTAATAAATTTATTTTACATTTACAAAAGCCACAAAGGTAGTTTTTGTTAGACAAGTCAAGGAAGAATAAGAATAATTAAGGGGTGTAGGCTGAATAAAAGATGTCAGATTCATCCAAAGAACCTTGTCTGCCTAAGAATGATTAAGGGGTGTAGGTTGTAGCCGTGTTGGTCCAAGGACATAGGCAGACAAGGTTCCTTGGGTGAATCTGATATCTTTTATTAGACCAACCCAAATAGTTGGAGAATGGTTATTAAGCAAGCTTTCGGGTTCAAAAACCCTTCGTCAGGCTAAGGAAGTTTCAGCAGTTGGTGTGTGCTCTTCCTGGATGGAATAACTATTCTCCAACTATTTGGGTTGGTCTAATAAAAGATATCAGATTCACCCAAGGAACCTTGTCTGCCTAAGAATGATTAAGGCATTTTCCCCAAAATTGGCTTCAGTGCAAAAAGTCTTCTAGAAAAGCAAGCCAAGACTCAAAACAAGAGGTGGACAGAAATAAGAGACAGTTTTCAGTTTTTGAAACATCATTGATTCCAAACATTTCATACTCAGCTATTTTCAATGTTTTATACAGACACATTATTTAGTATAATTCAGTAAGTTTTATACAACATGACTGTGCATTTGATAAGGGGAAGACATGAAATAAACACAAAGATGTTTCCTGGCTTAAAAAAAAACAAACAAACAGAAAAAAAGTCATCACTCAAAAGATGCCACATTATGTGCACCTTAAAAAAAAACCCAACACAACAAAAAATTACTAGTAGTTATAAGTAGTAACTTTGTAGATTTATATTCTAAAGGCAGGCATGATTGTGTTTACTTGTTTATTTCATTTTTATTATTTCTTAGATCAGATGCCCTCAAAATGTTCTTTTTGGCCTAATCATGAAAACATATTCTCCCAATGTCCAAGAACTACTTTTATAATTACAGGTGTGCAGGATTTCACTTTCTGCCTTGTATAAGGACTCATTAGCTTCACAAGAAAAAATAAGCTTCTACAGAACCCAAAGAGTAGAATAATTTAAAAAACAAAGGAAAATTATAAACCTGCAAAAAGCAGTAAATCTTTTAAAACTCAAATTGCATCATCAGCACTTGTTGCAATGATTGTCTAGCAATGTATTCATCTGAGAAAAATAAATTCATGAATTTGAATAAGAACCTACATGAGCCAGTCAGCAAAGTCTCTCCCTCTATTTAGCCCAGAATTCTGAGATACTTGATAAATAACTTGTTCTCCTAAATAATCTTTAATTCATCTCCATTCCATTCTCCCCCAAACACACATTTTCCACACCCCATTTTATGCTAGTTTCTAGTCAGATATAAAGACTCTGTACTACCAAATGTTACCAGCTGCATTTTATCAACCCAGACAACTGGCATTAGTATTGCTGATCTATTCTACCAACTAATAAGAAAATGATCAACTAAAAAACAACTTAGACAAAAGCTATTACCAGCTCCATGCAATGTGGTTCATATAACATTTCAAACAAACAAGTTAACTGAGAGTATCATATAGTAGTTACATTCAGGTTTTGGTAGACAGCCATTATAAACCTATCACTTATACCTTGGAAATTCTTTCTAGGTTTTCTGTATTTTACAGAGGAGAGATTGCTGTGATCACTTTTATTTTTTAGCTCCTTCAATACAGCTGACTCTGGCTGCTCTTATGTAGCAAATTACCACCCTCTGCACACTTCCTACTGACAATCCCTTCATTGTGCACATTTGGGTTGATCCTTCAGTCCTAATGGAGACAGAAAACCAATTTAAGAACCTAATCCTGTCATTTGTCCTTTACAGGTGGCCTTGTACACCTGCAGGGAAATCTAGAAGCCTCTACCAGTGCAGAACAAGTTGCAGGCTCTGGACCTCAATAAAAACATGTTTTCCCTGAATATATGCATTAGGGGCTGCCCATGGTTTGCAATTAAAATTAATATTATGTCTTTTTGCCTTGTTTTGTCTAGCCCTTTGAAAAGTGTTACTACAAGAGCTTTCTCCTGCCTCCCAGCCAGAAAATCTGAGCCTTTTTTAATATGGACTTGCAAGTTCCAGGAGGGAACTTACACATTTATAATACATTTAAAGATTATAAGCAGAGATGAGGAGAATCAAAGGAGATCTGTGTTAGGCAGAGTTATTATAGGGAAAAGGAGGAATGAATGAAGACAGAGAGGAATAAACACATGGGGCTTGGCATGGACAGAAACACAGCCGAGACTGTGGGTGAGGAGAGGAAGGAAGCAGAAGACTTCTATGGACATGGATTTGGGTGGTGTTGGCAGCACTGCTCATATAAATCAAGTATTGTGTGTATTTGGTGGGATGGGATGCTTTTGAGTGTTTAAAGGTGCTATTTTATGGGTTGGACTAATTACTAAAGTTTAAAAAATACAGATGCCCTGGCCCAACCCTGCACACACCCAGGGCAGCTGCTGCCCTGACAATGAGGCCGCCCATTGCAGCAGCAGGTAGGGATCCAGGAACAAGCCCTGGACCTTCAAGCTGCACCTCTGAAAGGGCATTAAGGCCTACAATGGCAGAAACGATCACCTGGAACCTCTTTATCCAGTTCCTTGGCAAGGAAAATAAAAAAGGCCAGCGGCAGCCTGTCAGAGGCTGAATGTCAGGGCTGCGGGTAGTCTTATGTAATGCATTTAGATTCTGGCTGTACGGGATGGTTTGGACAGGGCTGATGCTGCCTCAGGCAGACGGTTTTACTAGATGTCAGCTAGTGGTCCCTGCCAGCTTTGCCAGGTCTTAAATATGAAACTTAGTGTACTGGAAGCCCCAAATGATTGTATTTGCTGGAAAAAAACCTACTGTACACAAAAAATATGCCAATAGCTATGCAAATAAGCCATATTTACTTTCTATTGTTCACTATAACTCGCCAGGGAGGAGTGAGAATTAAGCCATCGAAGTTGAAGCCTTTATCTTGAGGCAAGCCCTCATAAAAAAAAGGTGCTAGCTGCAAACCTCAAAGTCGGGTAAGACTCCCCTCACTTACGTTTTACTTACATAGGCTGCAGCAATGACTGTGCACGTGGAGCCCTTTTACTATTAGTGGGCATACATTGTGCCAAGGTTGAAACGCTCGTACAAATACGGGCATTGTCGTAGCCCTGGCAGCCCCCGCGGCCCTGGGACTGGGACCGCCCCCTCACACAGCCCTGCCTGCCCATCCCGGGGCTGGGCCACCAATCAGAGTCCGCCTCTGGTTCCACGCGGCCCCACCCACCCCAGCCCACAAGGGGAGGGGCCTCGCACTAAATGGGGCACACAGCCCCCACCCCTTGGTTCCGAATGACGTAGGGTTCGGCCCAGCGCGCGGCTCTGCCGTTGCCCCGCGCCCGCGCGGGCCGCTGGAGGGAGGGGCTTTGCGAGGCCCGGAGGGGGCGGGGCGGAGCGGACACACGCACTTCCGGGAGAGGGAGGGAGTTTGTGACGGGAAGTGCGCGCGGGGGCCGCAGAGAGGAGCTGAGGCGGCCGCGCGTTGTGGGACCGGGCGCTGCCCGCGGGCACCGGCATCATGTCGCGGGGCTCTATCGAGATCCCCCTCCGGGACACGGATGAGGTCAGTAGCGCCCCTCTCCACTCCCCGCCTTCATCCCGGGGCGCCTGAGGGAACAGCGGCTTCAAAGGGCGGGGGGAGGGGCGGGCTTGCCCCTTGGGCAGTGCCCGCTCTCGGCTATGCCTGGCGGCAGGAAAAGCCTGGGGAAGGGCCGGGCAGAGCGGGGGTCGGGCCAGCGGACAGCCCCCCCGTCAGGGCCGGTGCCCCGGTTGGGGCCTGTGGCTACCACAGGGCTAAGAGCACGCCAGGGGTGTATAGCTGGCTGGGGCAGCTCTGGCTCCCAGGGGCTCCACCAGTTGTTAAGCTGCTGAAGCTTTTTGGTCTAAGGCTGCAGGGTGCTTCTTACCGGACCAAGCGTGGGGCTGGAAGGCACCTGCCCAGGACCCCTCCTCCATCCTCTTCCTGAGGCAGGATTGTCTCTGTGCCAAACTGTCCCATACAATGTATGACAGGGGTGGGCAACCTCTGGCATGCCAAGGTGTGTTGCTTGGCCCAGGTGCCTCGAGGACAGAGGGGGAGGGGCTGGGCCTGGACTGCCACAAAAAGGATCAGGCCCCTCACTGTCCTCCCGTGGTACACCAGCATCTTGCAAGTTGAGGTTGTGTGCATTTTTTGCACTCTGCCCAAAATCATTGCTGATCTATAATCTGAGCACTAAGTAAGATGACTGTCAACCCTGACACAACACAGACCTAACACCTTAACCTGGCCCAGATAAAGCAGGGGAACTGCGGCAGCCAGCGTCCTGCTTATATGAAATGTTGTCAATATAGGCTCAGGAGATCCTGGGTATAGGGCCATGGTCCCCCACTACAGAGGACAGCAAACCATCCCCCCCCCCCCCCCCCCCC
>NW_005841883.1:4125384-4154883 GCF_000455745.1 Alligator sinensis
CCCCAAAAAAAAAAAAAAAATCGGTACCAGTTGGGCTTTAGGGAAAATTCCTGCCTATTTTAAAGTACTGTCTTCCATGCCAGTGGCCACTGCAGCTTTGGAAACGAGCACCAGTTTGCTTTCTGTAGCTGATGGAGTGAGCTTCTGTTTACAGAAGCTTGTAGCCTCTCTGATTTAGTTGGTCTGTGAGGTGTAAGTCTACCCTGCTGCCTGCATTGTCATGTGTATGAACACTTGCTTTAAAATGGCTTTTGCCTCACTTGTGATAACAGATCTTAAGACTGCTTTGGAATTGTGGTTACTCATGTTTTTGACATGTATCGCAACAGTTTGGAGTTAGATGTAGTCTGTCCGAAATCTGTGGCGTGTTAAGCAGTTTTAAAGTTAGACCTTGCTGTGAGCAGTTGAACGTTAAGGGTTAATAGTGTTTCTTGCTGCTAGAAGACTGGGGAGCTGGGGGTGCTGGCCAGGAATCCAGATGGTTGTGCTCCAGCCCTGCTAATGAGTGGAGCCAGGAATGATACATCCTGGGATGCTGGAGCATTGAAAATTGCTTGTTTTATCTCTGTGAAGCAGACTGAAGTTATTCTTATACAAGTTGCATGGCCCAGCCTTAACCCTTGCCTGGAGTGGCATAACTGTCAGATGCTCAGAGGGTACTTGGAACAAGTTAACAAGCTTTGATGTTCAGATATTCACATTTTAAGCACCCTTAGTATGCTCTAAGTATAATGTGTAACTTCACCCTTAATTTTCCCCATCTGGAAGGCTTGCTCAGTAGACCAATTAGTAAAAAGTGCTATAAAAGTGTATGAGTGACATATATATTCTCTGATCCCTCTACCTGCACTTAACCTGCTTGCCTCTTTGTATGCATTGGCTTTGTTATCAGAGAAATAAGACTTCCTTAAATTTCTTCAGCTAAAGTTTCTTGAGCTAAGTATTCTTTCATCTATCAAAAAAAGGCATAGCAAAATACAGTGGTTGGCACCTAGAGCTAGACAAATTCAGACAGGAGGCAAGACGCACATTTTCAGCTGTGAGGGTAATTAACTATTGCAGGAGTGTCAAACTCATCTGGCTCTGAGTCAGATCAGGGTTCTTGGGCTGGATTGATATTGATGCTGTAGGGCTCACTGCACATGGTATGTGGGCCAGATCCAGCACTGTACTTGGCACAGGAGGCCTGGGGCTGCATGTGGTGCCCTGCCAGACTGGCCCTGCACACTGGCTCCAGGGCTGGTCTAGATGAGGTCCCAGGCTGCCTGTGCATGCTAAAGCAAGTGCACACGGCTAGTCTAGTCAGATGCCACATGCAGACCACACTGTGGCCCCCAACATTGAATGTAGTGTACAGGGCCATGGCTGGCACATGTCCCATGTGGTCTAGGGACCAATGCTTAGATCATACAACTCCAAAGGGTGGATTTGGCCCAAGGTCCTGAATTATTGCAATAACCTATGGATCCAACGAATTTTTCATCACTTGAAGTTTTTAAATCAAGACTGGGTGCTTTCATAAAAGGATTCTGTATCTTAAGTAGAAGTTCTGGGCTTGATAAAGAAACTTCTGGTGGCACTCTACAGTGTTTAGTAAGCAAAGGTCCAATTAGATGACCAAAATGCTTATAGCTTTAAAATCTTGGTTTGCTTCTGACTAAAGTACCTGAGTAATTTTGAAGGCAGCAGGATTGTATCTCTGTTTATTAATCATTTTTCGGTAAATATGTTTTCTTTACATCATTTCCACATCCAGTCCAATGATTACGCTTCACGCTTACTTCAGTGAGGCTTTTTCCACATTAGATTATTACAAGTGTTGATCCTTTTCAAGTGGGATCATAATCAGACTTCTGTTCATTTGTTAAATGTAGCCCATGCTGAATTAATGGGAATTCATGCTGAATTTGCCCATAAAACACTTCACTTGAATGAGGGTTTCCTTTTACAAGGCTAGGTTAGTGCAGCCCATCTGAATAAGATAGATTGCTCATTGTGTTCTGTCCCCCTCAGTGCTAACTTTTTAAAAGTCATGCTGAAGTACTACATCAAATACATTTTGACTTCTTCACTCACAACTGAGCTGTGCCTCTTTCTCGCCCCCATCTCCAATGATTTCCATTTCTTCATTTTTATGTAGTTGAGAGGCACGGTCACCCCTTCTCTCAGCTGGTTGCCTCTGGCCCTCTATGATGTGGAGATGGACCAGGCTGTCTTATACCTTATCTGCATATACATTTTTGGAGGGTTCCAGGACTCATGACAAGAACACTTAATTCCAATCACAAGTGAAGGACTAAATAGCACAGGAGCGGGCAATTATTTTGGGTGGAGGGCCGCTAACTGAGTTTTGGCAAGCTGTCAAGGGCCACAAGGGTAGCCCCGCCCCCTGTCATGTGCCCTGCCCCCAGTTGCCATCTTGGGACCAGAAGTCCTACCCCCTAATCTCTGATCTTTGCCACCCGACATCTCTCCCCTTGCCCCCAGAAATACTCCTTTCAGCAAAGGGGTTTGCCATCTCAGAATTAAAAAAACCAAAAACCAAATTATATTCTAAAAATCAAACATCTACTACAGCATTCATTAATTTGATTTTTTTTTTTTTTAATATTTTTGTCCTGACTTACATGTGTTTGTGTAGTGTACATAGAGGTGATTGTATAATAGATTAAAATTAAGTCTTACTCTTGTATATTATGGAGGGTATGGGTATAGGATTGTGGGTGTGTGGGTACGTAGGGTGTGGTGTGGGGTTTGTGGTGGGGTGGATAGGCGTGGGGTGTGTTTTGTATGTGGGGTAGGGGAGCATGTGGGTGGGTGGGTGTGGATGCCTCCCCCCTTCTTATCTGAATTTCCCTTTCTGGTGGATGGAGGCAGGAACAGCCCCAGGGTCCCATGCCAGAAGGGTCCCATGCTGGGGTTGTGGTAGGGCCAGGCAAGCCTTGCTGCTGTGGCTGCTGGGTCCTGTTGTTAGCTCCCCCTGGGTCCTACTGCCCCTGGTGCCTTGTCATCTTTGACAGGCAGCCAGGGGCAGATAAATATTAATTTTATAAATTTTTGGGGGGGTCCCACAGGCCAGATAGAATGGCTGGATCTGGCCCGCAGGCCATATTTTGCCCACCCTTTAATTAGCACATGGATCCTTGGGTGGAGGGAGGGGGTAGGGAATGGTACCTGGAGTATGCACACATACTCAACAGTGCTGAGCTATGGGGTCGTCATGGCTTGAAATGGTGTTGTCTCTGGTGAGGCCCAACACAATGAACTATATAATAAGTCATGAGCCTTTTGGCTTTGGACCAATACTATGCACAATTTGTACTATATATAAGTACCTGTGCTGAAATTTTCAGCAGTCAGGGTTGGGACCAGAGTCAGAACCGCACCAGTCTCCTGTTCCCCTCTGCAGTTTCTGCCCTCCTCTTCCACATTGTGCTTGGGGAGGGAACAGCCTGAGTAGTGTCTGACAGTAAGGGGGAGCAAGGAGAGGGCAGAGGGTAAGGGAGCCATCTGACCTCCTGTCCCCTGCCACTATTTTCCGTGCTGTAGCAGCAGGAAAGTGATGAATTCAAGACAAAACACTGATAATTAGATTCTACACCTGCAAAATTATAACAAATGTATTAGGGATGCACTGATGATAACTTTTTTGGCTGATACCAATAGCTGATTATTAACCAGCCAGATCAGCTGATATAGATCTGATAGCCAATATGGAGCCCAACTGCTTGGAGAGCAACATCAAGGCCAGTAAGTCTGTGAGGGGTGTGGGGGAGGGAAGTGTCATGGGGTGGACAGATTGAGGCCCCCACAGTGAGGGAAGGAGCGGGGCAGGGACAGGCACTGCCTACCTCAGGTGGAGCAGGGTGTGGGATGGACCTGTGGGCAGCTTGTCCAGGGAGCCAGGGGGTCAGCTCCCATCTCTGCATGCACCCCCTGGGGAGGCATGGAGGACTTGTGCCCCCTGGATTTGTGTGCGTGGCAAAAGCAGGCTGCCCGCTGTGAGCTTGGAGTCGGGGGCTGCGCTGGCCTCTTTTTGGGTGGGGGGCTGGGCAGGGGCTGTGCTCAGGGTGAGTGGCGGGGGCCCCAAATTTGTCATAGCCCCTGCTCCCAGTGCCTCCCCCACCTGCCTAGTGCACAGCCCTGACCTAGTCCCCGCCCTGCCAGGAAGAAGCTGATGCAGCTCCCGACTGTGCTGGCAGTGGGCAGCCTGCCTTCTCCCCACATACAAATCCAGAAGGCACATGTGACCCTTATTGGTAACCTGTTGGCCACATTTGCCACAAAAAGCCAATTGTGGATAATGTCAATTTTCCTTTTATCAGTGCTGATACAATATGGACCAATATATTGGTGCACCCCTAAAATGTATACATTTTCCATATATAGAATCTTATTATTGGGGAGCTGTCTTATATTCAGGGTCATCTTGTATTCGAGTAAATATGGTATATTTGCTACACAGCCCTAGAAGAGAGAAGTCTCTAAAGAAGTGGTTGTCAACCAGGGTTATGCGTAACCCTAGGGATACTTAAAAAGGTTGTAGGGGGCATGGAGGGAGGGAGGGCACAGACAGGGGCAGGGGCTGCATGCACCCTGGTGGAGGCCTGGGGAGCACATGCCCCCCCACCAATCTGTGCACAGGGTGGAGGTGGCTGCCACTGGGCTTTGCACGTCGCTGCCCTGGGAGCAGTGCGAAGCCATGTGCTTACCGCCACCGGGCTGCGCCACACCCCCTGACCTCCTGGTGGTGGGACGCATGTGGTGTCGCACCACTCCAGGGCAGCTGCAGCATCACACACAGTCAGCGCACTGGCAGCCGCCTCCACGTCACGTACAGATTGGGTCCTCCACCAGTGTGTGCGCAGCAGCAAGAGCGCCCCTGGACGAGCTGCCAGGGGCCCATTCACCCCTACCCCTATCTGTGCCCTACTCCCTCGCTCACCATGAGGGCCTTGATCTGGCCCCCCCCCATGGCCCTTTCCCCTCCCCCACAGACTTGCCTGCTGGGGGGCACATGCTTAGCCCCTCCCAAATAATTTTAATATTAAAGGGGTACATGAGCTGAAACTGAGACAGAAGGGGTACACTTGTTTAAAAAAAAAGGTTGAAAACCCCTGCTGTAAAGGAAACATCCAGATTCTTCTAGGTTGTCTAATCTAACTTCTGGTGTACTCTTAAAACACATTATTTGTTTCGTCTCATGTCAATATTTTTTTAATTTAATATTTACCATTTAAGTTTTATTTGAAGTCAATAGTATAAGTTATGAATACCTAGTAAGATTAATTATTTTTGCTATTTTCAGGTCATTGAGCTTGACTTCGATCAGTTACCGGAGGGGGATGAAGTTATAAGTATCCTGAAACAAGAACATACCCAGCTGCACATATGGATTGCCTTAGCGGTCAGTTTAAAAACAATTTCTACTGTGTTACATTTGGTAGTAGAAGGAGATTCAGTTTTGAAGTGGGACTTGAAATTTCATCTTAAAGGACATTGAACTCTGGGCTTAATACTCCTAACTTGTTATATCACAATTAGTAATATAGCTAAAGACTCTAGAACTCAGTTTCTCCATGAGGTGATGCTCTTTAGCATCATTTTTTACTGTCGTCTTAAAAAATTGTGCATTTTATCAGGTTGATTTTTAATTCTTTGGTAAAAAGCTTGGAATCCAGTGGTAGAGTACTAGGCATTATTCTAATAAAAGAATGGTGAACTGGGACGAAAAAAAGAAAATTACAAATTAATGAATTAAAATACTTTGAGAAGGGAGAAAAAGAGAATTGTTACTTTGTGAATATAAAATAAACAGCTACTTGTTTATGAACACAAGTGAGGGAGGATTTCATTCACATAGGATAGTAGATAGATTTTTTGTTACATGAATATGAGCAAATTATACAGGCTTAAGGGTGATCTAAGTAATTTCCATAAGATTCATGAGATAAATGAGTGTATGAGTGGAGGAAAGAAGTTGCCATAAAGTCTGCTGGTGTGCAAAGCAGTACCAACATAGAATTTTAAGATGAACTGGTCCTGACAGTTGCTTTGTAAAGAGCAGTTCTTATGTTTTCCCTAAATTTCAGATGTTTTCCAAATGTATGTGGATTCTACCTAGTTAAGATGATGTATCCTGTCTGGCAATCCAGTTCATAAATATAGCTTGTTCTATGTTTATGTAGTCAACCATGTCCCTGTATCATTTTTCATTAAGAAAAGTTATTGCTGCTCATGTTGTTTTTCTTTTTTTTCCGTAAACAGATTTGCTTATGCTACCCAGGATTTTATATGGTTTAAATTTTGAATGTTTCAAATCTTGTTTGATGTTAATGCTTTTGATATCGTATGACAACTTTGTCTAAACAGATGTTACGTTTTGGTTAGAACTGAACTGTCCTGAAATATCCTCAGTTGGATGTTTGATTGCTATTCCTTTCCTAATGTACAGCCCGTTTCCATTAATGAATCATGTTCAGATAATTACAGAACAACTGTAGGTTGCCAGTTGGGCTACCACTAAATTTTTATCTATGCAATATTGGATAGATATTGTATGTACCTTTTTTAGTACAAAGTAGCTATAAAATACTTAATGTATTGTATTGGTATGTAAGTGGATCTCTGCAGTTAAACTGGAAAAATATGATAGAATGACTATAAATTTTGATGGAATGAGACTGTAAAATTTTGTGTTTATAGTTGGAATACTACAAGCAAGGCAAAACGGAAGACTTTGTGAAACTATTGGAAGCTGCACGTATAGATGGTAATTTGGATTATAGAGACCATGAAAAAGATCAGATGACATGCTTGGATACCCTCGCAGCATACTATGTACAGCAAGCTCGGAAAGAAAAGAATAAAGATAACAAGAAGGAGCTCATTACACAAGCGACCTTGCTATATACAATGGCTGACAAAATAATCATGTATGATCAGGTAAAAAGTTTGTTTATATGAAGAATCATATCTGTTAATTGTTTTATTAAACTTATTTTGTAACTTGCTATAAATTTCATTAAGTACAGGTAATTTTTTTTTTTTCTTTAAAGAAAGCAAATTTATAATTATTGCATCACTGAAGGGAGGACAGTTGCTCATGAACAGACTTTACAATTCCATTCATGTGAATTGCACTGCTAACTTTGTAAGCATTCAAGTAAAATTGACACTTTTGTGTATCAGTATCAAAAAGAGTGCTCTTGGTTTGGGATTAATAATGTAATCAGGCCCGGCTACTCCTAAATATGTACTAAAAAACATTACAAAAATAGACTTGGCTACGTGTAATTTGTAGGAATGATTTGTGGAAACCTGCAATCTTTAATTGTTGGAATTCCAGGGGGAAAATCGTCATAAAAATAAGGTTTTGAATGGAAAGTTAGTACTTTTTAATAATTTCCTTTAAAGTGGTTGGTATAAAATGTAGTAAAAAAAATCTTTTGATATCGATTTCTCATTCATCTAGAACCACTTGTTGGGAAGAGCTTGCTTTTGTCTGCTAGAGGGTGATAAAATGGACCAAGCTGATGCACAGTTTCACTTTGTGCTCAACCAATCTCCAAATAATATTCCAGCCCTTCTTGGTAAGAATTTTATGATCATCTATGTAAAAACATTAGACTCTCCAGTCATGTTCAGGTTCTATATTAGTTCTTGTAAGTACAGAAGTGAACTTTTGGTAATGAAGGCCCAATCCCATCTCTGCTTAGCAAAAGTGTACAAAATATTCTGGAAGATCAATTCAGGAAGTGCTTACAGGTAGGAAAAGCCACCGTAAGGCTTTCTGGTGAACCAGTTCTCTGTTAAATACTCCTGTGCCTTTGTCTGCTGTGCCAGTCATTGTTCCTATTGACATCAATGGATCTGTGTAAAAGGGTAGAATACCCTCAGTGGTGAAAGGTCAACAAATGTTAATACCTTTTGTCAGTTGCTGTTCTAGAGAGAGGCTTTAGGGTTTTGAATTCCATCAGACAGTAAATCTCTTTCCTTTGAACCAGGAAAGAAAGGATAGAATTCAAGTAAAAATAAAACTAGGAAAAAGTAAACTTGTCCTGTGTTAATTTTATTTTTTTGAAATTGAGACTCAGGTTTGTCATTGCAGGGATTTTCCTGACTATATATATGACTTCCCTTAATTCCATTAATTACAGCAGCAGCTACTGAAAAGGGCAGTGTGGCACAACTTCAGCAGATAATGTTTATTATCTTCTGAAACTGTTTTTGTAACAGGTAAAGCATGCATTTCATTCAACAAGAAAGATTATAGAGGAGCCCTTGCCTACTATAAGAAAGCACTGCGAACGAATCCTGGCTGCCCAGGTAAGAAGTAGAATATCTTTTCCATTGAAGGTAGAAGGAGCCTTATTAAGTTGTTCAGGCCTTAAATAAGTCTATATGATGATTTCAGGTACTAGAAAAGGTAGCCTTATAGATGCATTCTTTTACAGTTGTGAACTGCAAAAATGGAACTTTTATAGAACAGATCAGCTTTCTGCTCTATGAATTTTTGATTGATTAATGATTTTTTAAAGAGCTGATACAAAAATAAAAACAGGTTGTCCAAAGAAGCTGACCAACTAGGACCAACTTTTTGAATGGGAAGTTTGGGAGGTACTCGCAGGTCTTCCAAAACTGAATATAAGAAGAGGCTTTTGCTTCAGAGTTAGCAAAGATCTCAAAGCCCACAAATACTAGTGTCCATTGGATCATAGATTTTTTTTTTAATTACTAAAATTCTGGATAAACCAGGAAAAAAAACATTAGTAGTTCATGCAGTTAGAAATTAAACAGGTACTTGAAAGTGTTACATTCTCTTAGCATAGGAGCAAGTGTTCTTAAACATTTTGCATGATTCAATATGTGCATGCAGATTGCTCTGCCACTGTCTCTAACAGGTCCCTTTTGGATTTTGTGTTTCTGCAGCCATGCATTAGCCTAAGAATTTCTTCCTTTTTTACAAACTTTTGCTTAGTTTGTATTTAGCACTTATACTTACAAAGGAATCAGAATGAATGTAAATAAAATTACCTCTTAATTCATAGTGTACAGGGAGCTTGAAAAGATAGTACTGTGGTATGCACTTTTCCAAATTAACTAACTTAATTGTTTATGAAAATCAAAATTAATTGGACTTAAGCCTCACTTATTAATCCTTTCACTGATAATTGTTTGCGAAGAAACACCTAATTGGCTTATCCCACAGTTCTAAACCATCTACATTTTCTAAAGTGCCAAAAGTACCAGCTGTTATCTATGTAGCTGGTCAGACTATCAACTTTTCCTCCTGACAATTTTATAATGCATTTCTTTCTAAAAATAACTGTAAACTAAAATGAAATAAATTTAAAAGTAATTATAAATACACAGCACGCTATACTGATAACTACTTTTTAAGTTAACATTTTCATAAAATGTGAAAAATGTTATCTGAAACAACTAAAGGTATAAATGCAGAAAGTGCAGTAGGACTTGAGGCCATACCACACTATTGAGGTCATTAATGCACAAGGCTGTCTCTGAATAGAGTCTGAATCAGTGTCCCCCATAGAATTTTAAAAAGTAAGGATCCCACTTCACCATCAGTTCAGAGTAACAAGTATGTATGTAAAGAGTTTGATATTTTGAGTGACTTGCTCTTCTTTTCTAGCTGAGGTTCGGTTAGGTATGGGCCACTGCTTTGTGAAATTGAATAAGCTGGAAAAAGCTCGTCTGGCATTCAGCAGGGCTCTAGAGCTCAACTCAAAATGTGTAGGGGCTTTGGTTGGACTGGCTGTTTTGGAACTCAATAACAAAGAGGTGAGTGTAACCTGGGAGAAGGCTTGAAAATGTATATTTGCACAATCACTGAATTACTTCAGTCAACATCACTGTGAAATGCAATTGCAAGTCTGAATAAGAATACAAGCAGCACAAATTAAATTATTAAATAATCAGCGGGGATTAATATGTTTTGGTCAACTTCCAGATGTAATATGTCCACTAAATACTATAGGAAAAAGTATAGTGGTTTGTTAAATATTTTCTTTTGGCTTATGACAGCAGGCAGCTGCATACATGTGCTCACTACGTTGCCAGCTGTCTAAAATTAACGAACTAAGGACAAATTTTAGTCAGTTTGCCTTGTTTCGTGGGCATTGACTCTGAATACACTGGAACATGTCAGTCATTACTAGAGCCATGCTGAACTCTGTGAAAGTGATATATTAAACAGTCCCTGTAGAATGCTCTGAAAGTCTGCAAATTCCAGGGTACCTCAGCCTCATGGTGATTAAGGTGTCCACAAGCAGGCATCCCACCAACAGCCCTCTTCACCATTTGTATAATGAAGGAGTCTAGTACTGGCTTTTCAGTAGTTGGTACACAGTGTCATGTTGAGAGAGTCCCTCAGGTGAATATATTTAGGACATAACATTGGTAGTTTCTGGGAATCTGAATAGCTTTTTATAACAAATAAAAGATCTACTTGTAATATCTTATTAACTGTCAAATTTAAGTCTGGATGCCAGTTGTGGACATGAACACCTGGTCAGCTGTCAGCTTAAAATTCTCCCTTCTCTGCCATCCTCAGCAGAGTTATGGTGTGAATTGTATTATAGAAATTTGGTCTGATGTACCTTCTTTTATCATGTATTATTTAGTCAATATAGAAAAAGGTGACCTGGTTCTTAGTTTTCAATGTCAAAAATAACATGGTAACATCTCTCTGAAGGTGAACCAGTGCAGACTCTGCAGTATACATGTTGGTTGATTCTTGTCAGTCGAGTTTTGGTTTTTGTAATGCAATTTAAAGTATTTCTTTTGGGTTGATTTAAATCTATAGTGGTGTAGTTTATTCCAGTTTACATAAGCTGGGCTGTTACAACTGCATCTTATGCCATGCCAGAAATAGCTAAGTTTGGTAGAACACTGGAGCATAGTCCAAGCACTATTTTTATGGTACACTCCATTTACCAAGCAAGTGGATATCTTTTGGTTCTAATTAACATTTAAATTTAAGTGTAGTCCCATGACAGAGCTTTAAAAATACAAATACTAATGTTTTTGTTATGGTTTCCCTAAACTAGTGATTCTCAGCTAGGTTTTTGTGGCACCCTGGGCTGTCTTGAGATCCTTTCAGGGGTGCTGCCAGGGTACCACTCAGTATCAGCAGAAGGTTGTTAATATAACCAATATATTGAAATAATTCCACTCTATAGGGTTCTGTTTTGTGTTCTTACTTCAAAAAAAAAAAAAAAAGTTTGCAAAGCCTGATGAACTTTCAAAAAGGTGCTTTCAAATATTATAAATCCCAGGAAGAGATTCTAACTGCATAACCTTTTGCTGACTTTTGAAAGTATGGTTCTAAAGATGTTATAATGAGAAAAATACTTGTTCAGATGTGGTGTTGAGATCTGTCAATGTTTCATCTAGGCTGATTCCATCAAAAATGGTGTCCAGCTCCTCTCTAGAGCTTACACAATTGATCCCAGTAACCCAATGGTGTTGAACCACTTGGCTAATCACTTCTTCTTCAAAAAGGTAAGTGTGTTACAGAATACTTCATAACCTTTTAAACAGCAACTGTTCTGCTGTCATGAATACATTCCCACTTCTGCCTTGTATAATTACTTAATATTTACTTTACCTGCATTTTGTAAGGTATTAAAGTACACATGTTAAAAAAAATCATATTTTAAATATCCTTTGACTTTGGAAAGGTCCAAAGTTGCAAAGAATAAATTTGTTGTTGTAGACAGGCAAGCATGAAGTTTTTAACTTTCAAGTTCGTTATTAGTTTTTTCTCAAGAAAGGCACAAAAATGAGTTGCTTCTTTAAATTAAACACAACCCATGTTCCTAAAGGCAGTTAGCTATTGCCTGTTTTTAAAACTGGCATAGAGAAAAGGATAGTAAACTCCTAAAATGAAATATATGTTGTTTTTAACATAGTAAAAGTACTTTTTAACTTGTCTGTCCTTTTTGTTTCTGGGAAACTTAAACGTCTACATAAACGGGAATTGATTTCCTCCCCTATCCCTTCAAACTGAGTCTTATTTTCCTTATTCAGGATTATGGAAAGGTACAACACTTGGCTCTTCATGCTTTCCATAATACGGAAGTTGAAGCTATGCAGGCAGAGAGTTGCTACCAGCTGGCTAGATCTTTTCATGTACAGGTATGATAACTTTAAAAAGTCCTCTTCTATGTTACATTTAGGATTTTTGATATTCAATGAATTCAAGTAATTTAAATACAAAATAAAGTAATCCCTTTGCTTTTTTCTTTTTTAATTAGGAAGATTATGACCAGGCTTTCCAATATTACTACCAAGCCACACAATTTGCCTCCTCTTCTTTTGTATTACCATTTTTTGGTTTGGGTCAAATGTACATTTATCGGGGAGACAAGGAGAATGCATCACAGTGCTTTGAAAAGGTTTTGAAAGCCTATCCAAACAATTATGAGACTATGAAAATCCTTGGGTCACTGTATGCAGCTTCTGAAGACCAGGAAAAAAGAGATATTGCAAAGGTACAGCCAGACATGATTGATGAACTTTTGTTCTGAGTCCTATCTGTTGGTGTGATGATCTTGAATGTACATTGGTTCCCCAAGTCTGTTCTTGTATCCAAGAACAGAAATTGAGCCTTAAAATCTAAGTTGTAATGTCCCAAAAAATCAGGGTTACTTTACTGTAAACATGGAGCTCAGTGTATATTAAGGTGAATTTTTTTCTTTTATTGACAGATACCATAAACTGCAGAGAAGGTAGTATCTTCTGTATAAAACTGAGACCAAGAGGCTTTGTTAACTAGAAGCAGCCATTTTAGTTTCTGTTGTCTGTAAAAACAAACAAAACATTCTCCGTGCACAAATAAGGAAGTCCTCTGGGGGAGCAGGGGAAGAAAATAAAGCATTCCTTATTGAAGTCGTAAATATATTCTTGTCCACCCATTCTGAAAGGACGCTGTCAAAACCTTTTTTTTGGTATATTTGATAATAAAGTGTTAAAATAAATCCATATCTAAACCACCAGCTTACCAAATCCAGTGGTTATGCCCTCAGTGTTGTGTGCCTTTGTATACAATCCCCTGTATCAGTGTCCGTGCAGTGGATTAGTTGGGATGGGCTTTGGCAGTGTCTACTAGCCTGCTCTATGCATCCTGTGGATGCAGGTATACTACTGCTGATTTAGTCAGGAACATGTATGGAGCTACATGGTGTGTTTCAGGGTACTGCAGCTGGACATATAAATTACTTTTCTGGCCAGCTTTGTCCAGTTGTATGCTAGTGTTGGGCTGTTAGACCTTCATGGTTTAGAGAAAAGAGAGAGAACTTGAAAAGGTAACTCTTACGGTGTTTGTTTTCACACTTTGTATGTTTAATATATTAATTGCATAAATGTTTGGTGTTTTCAGGGTCACTTGAAGAAGGTTACAGAACAGTATCCAGATGATGTGGAAGCATGGATTGAATTAGCACAGATTCTAGAGCAGACTGATATACAGGTATTGCATTCTGTAAAATGTACGCATTATGCAATGCTCCCTTCTTTTTGTGTGTGCTGCAAACATGCTTGGAATTCATCCTACTACTTTATTCCCTTCATTTCTTTCCTCCTCTTGTATTTTACAATTACACAGGGGGCTCTTTCAGCCTACGGCACAGCAACTCGCATACTTCAAGAGAAAGTGCAGGCAGATGTACCGCCAGAGATTTTGAATAATGTTGGTGCTCTCCACTTTCGACTTGGAAACCTAGGTGAAGCAAAGGTACCAAACTAAATTACTACCATTCAAATTAAGGTCTGAATTTGTTTTGTGATGATTCAGGAATTTCTTTTAAAAATTATTCTGTTTTACTATTACTTTCTTACCTTTAGAAATATTTTTTGGCATCACTGGATCGTGCTAAGGCAGAAGCTGAACATGATGAACATTACTACAATGCTATTTCAGTGACCACATCCTATAACCTTGCTAGACTATATGAGGCAATGTGTGAATTCCATGAAGCAGAAAAGTTGTATAAAAACATTTTAAGAGAACATCCTAATTATGTTGACTGTAAGTGCTCTTAATTGGCTCAACAATCTTCTTTAGTTTTAAGATTAGTATTTTAAATTTTTTAGTCGATGTATATAACTTGGCTTATATAAATGGTAAATCAAAGATGATCTTTGAGTTTCATTTTAGTTCTCTGAAGCTCATGGGAGAAACTGGACCGTTTAATTAATTTTTGTAAAAGCTATAATTTCCATGTAGCACAAAGCTTGCCAATTGAAAAATTATTTGGTGTAAATAAGAAATTGCATGCATATAATGTGTCCATATAAATTTTAGACTATCTTTGGGTGCCTACCATCCTAAACATTTCAAGAAAAAGGCAAAGTCTATGGATTTATACAAGCCCTATTATTTAAACTGCTGTTTTAAAGTATTTCCTGTTTTTAGGTTACTTGCGATTGGGAGCTATGGCTAGAGACAAAGGAAACTTTTATGAAGCTTCTGATTGGTTTAAAGAAGCACTGCAGATAAATCAGGTTAGTGTTTAAACATCTTGGTGTAGAACTAAAATTTGAAGCTAATAGTCCAGTAAGCTTGTTTTTCAGCTTAACATATGCAAGGTGTCTGAAATAATCTCTTGCATTTGTTCACTTCTTTTATTCCTTTTCTATATAAAAGTAACTTGTAGATAACACATATGTAATAGTAATTAACGTGTATTTTTTCTGTATCATACAGTAAGTGAAATTAGTCCTTAGGTTACTTTTTATACTGAATTTTTTTTTTTGTTTATTTCAGGACCATCCGGATGCTTGGTCATTGATTGGGAATCTTCACTTGGCTAAACAAGAATGGGGTCCAGGACAGAAGAAATTTGAGAGGATATTGAAGCAGCCATCTACACAGAATGATACTTATTCCATGTTGGCTCTTGGCAATGTCTGGCTGCAAACTCTACATCAGCCCACCAGGGACAGAGAGAAGGTAACTGCTTCTTTGCATGCTGTCAGACGTGCAATCCCCTTCTGTAACTCATGGTACTTTACATAAAGTGCAATCACTTAGAGGCTCCCTCCCACCCACCCAATAGACATGTGCCTGTTGGGTTGGGGCGGGAATCGAACCTGCTGGCAGGCAAGCACCCAGGCAAGGTGCCAACTCTCTCCCCAGTGAAGGAGCTGCCCCTCTCCTCAGCTATGCCTCTCACCAGCTCTGGGCCTGTCAGCAGGGGCTGGGGTTTGTCCAGCCTGAGCTGGGGGGGGAGGAGGGGAGGTGGGTCACAAGGCAGGGGGCTCTTATTTTCGACCCCCCCCCAGGCTGGGCAAACCCTAGCGGGCAGCTGGAATCCTGCTAGCTTCCCCATCCCCCTCTCCCTTCTTGCTGACAGCCCTGATCATGCAACAAACCAACCCTAGAGAACACCAGGGCCCTAAGGCGCTCTAAAATGAAGTGCCTTCATCTGATACCTCATTTGAGGAGGGTTAACTTTTCTCACGATCAGCCACTTCAAAAGTGCTCTGCAGCCATGCGCAAGTGTCACAGTATGGCTGTTGAGTGCTTTCAGGGGGCTGATGATGTGTAACTTCTGTCTGTGCCTCTTACGGAATGCATCGTATATTGCATATCTGGCTGGCTTCATAGTAAAACACCAGGCGCTCTTTCTGAGGTTTCAGTAAAGGATTGTTTTGTTTTCTTATTCTTTTTTTTTTTTTTTTAAACAGGAAAAGCGGCATCAAGATCGTGCACTAGCAATCTACAAACAAGTACTCAGAAATGATCCGAAGAATTTGTATGCTGCTAATGGCATAGGTGATTATGAGATTTGAATTTTATTTAGTAGTTTAGTGGTGATGATTTTTGGATTTCATATTTCTAGTATATAAACTGCAGAATGCTTCAAGTATTAATCCTGAACTTGTCTTTTTTTTTCTTGCCCTTTGGGCGGGGGCCTGGACCCAGTGATCTCGTGAGGTCCCTTCCAGCCCTAATGTCTGTGAAATCTATGAAATCTTGTTTTATGCAGAGCCTATACATTACTAATCTTAGGGATGATATATTGTGTACAGCAGCTGACTTGCAGATCTTAATTATCTGTTTAGTATTCTATAATTTTAGTGGTAGTAGATAGTACAAAAGCCTGGAACCTTACAATGTACACTTCACTTTTTCTTTTAGGAGCTGTATTGGCACACAAAGGATATTTCCGTGAGGCTCGTGATGTCTTTGCCCAAGTGAGAGAGGCAACAGCAGATATCAGTGATGTGTGGCTAAATCTGGCACACATCTACGTAGAACAGAAACAATACATCAGTGCTGTGCAGATGGTAACCTCTATAAATTGAACCATGGGTTAGGTAGCAAAAGAATAGATCTAGAACATAACACTGGTAGTTTCTGGGGATTTGGATAGCTTTTGATAACAAATAAAAGATTTACATGTAAAATCTTATTAACTATCAAATTAAGTCTGGATGCCAGTTGTAGACATGAACACCAGGGCATCTGTCAGCTTAAAATTTTCTCTTCTGTGCCATCCTCAGCTGAGCTATGGTGTGAATTGGATTATAGAAATTTGGTCTGATTGAAGCTTCTTTTATCATGTATTATTTAGTCAATATAGAAAACTAATGTTATTTATCTCAAGACAATGAAGTAAATTAGTTGTTTTCTGTAACTTCGTCATAACAGCGTTTCCTGCTTGGGGAGTAGATACAGAATTTCATGGTAGTTCTGGGTATCACATGTATGTTTTCGGAACTTCATGCCCTCTTGACGCACAAGTGACCCTATCGGTACCACGGGACCTATCCATGACTTAAAACACCTACTTAAATAATTTTGAGACCAGTTGCCTTCTGCACACTGGCAACCAGGTCAAGCTGTGTTCTCTATACATGAGATGGTTTCCTTAGCAACATCCATCTGCTAGAAAAATATTGCCAAATATTTTTCCTATCACTAGTATGTATAACAAGCTAAACAGATGCTTTAAACCAGTGATTCTCAACCAGGTGCCATAAGAGACTCTTAAGGGTATCGCTTGATGCCATCCAGCATTAACACTGTTAAGGATGTAAACACCTGCACGTGATTCACAAGACAAACACAGAGATTTCAAATAGGAATTCATAGTGTCAAAAACAGTCTGACCTGTTCTGGTCTTTTCTGAGTTCTTTTGAACAGAAGAAGAGCTCAATTTTTTTTTTCCACAGTCAAAAAAAGAAACTAAAACTAAGAGCTGGCACTTCCTGAGGGGTGGCTGGAGTCTAGCGAGGTTGTAAACTATTGCTCTAAACAAACTTTTATTATGTGAAAATTGAGCCCATGCTAAATTTATATATACTTGTTTCACTTAATAAACGCTTCAGAGAGGTTCAGGATAGCCTTATAAGAATATCTGTGGGGGCTTTTAAATACAGTTAAAAAAAACCCTGAAGAGATTAGCTCTACCAGTAGGTACTATAACATGAATCACTTGTTGTGTGTGAATGCATCTGGCACTCCTTTTAGGTGGAGCCAATACCCTGCTGTTGATACATTACTCTAACAGTTCTGCAAACAGGTTCTTTATGGACATTGGAACTTCAGTGACAAATTATGTCGCTTCTTCTTTCTGACTGACATGCAGAAAAAACATTAATATTGACCATCATAGCAAATAGTAAGATTAACCATCATAGCATTGAGTGTCGTCTTTGTAGAACAATGGAGAATCAAAAGCTACATTCAAGAAGGTGAAAAGGTTTATTGTCACTTCCTGGGTTCAACAATAGTCAATTCCACCCTGACTCAAAACATGAAGCAAATACCATTATTGCGTTAAAAGAGAAGTATAATTCCATTGTAACAATCTAGACCACTATAGCTACAAAACATTGTATACAATAGTATTAGCATACTTTCTTTGCAGTGAAATATGTAAAGACCCAGTTGCCAAATACAGTATTCTTGACCATTAAATACAATAGAAATGGGGGGACAGAGCATAGTTGACACCTAGTGAGTGGTGACGGTAGCTAGTATGTTGGAATGTGTCAGCTGCACTTTATACTTCAACAATAGAATATGTTGGCTTCTTGCTCCCTCATCTTTTACATGATTGGAAATAATGGAAGTTTATCTGTCTTCTGTAACTAACGATGCATGGGATCCCTTGATATTTAGCTAAGAACTTTTGTAAGACCCCTACCAGCTTTCACAAGAATTGGGAACTCCATATACTAGAAAAGGTTTCAGATTCATTAGAAGAAAGAAAGCACAAAAGATTGACTCAACAGGGTTAAATATTTTGTAAATGAGTCTTTATGAATAGTACCTGAGTTATTTAGAATTGGCTACGGAAGTTTTTACACTAGTTTAAATAACTAGTCACTATTTTTCATAATTCCTTTCCTCCTTTTCAGTATGAAAACTGCCTCAGAAAGTTCTATAAGCATCAGAATACTGAGGTATTGTTGTACTTGGCCCGAGCACTCTTCAAATGTGGCAAGTTACAAGAATGCAAACAGACCTTGCTGAAGGTAAAAACATTTAAATATAGTTCTTTGTAAAAAATAAAAAAAAATTGTTTATTTCATGGTTTTTACATGTCATAATATTGATAAACTAATCTTGTATATCTTTTTAAATATGACAGGTTGAAATAATTATGTTTATAAGACATGTGACACTGATAATTTGGGGCTATGTTAAAACAGAGCAAAACAAAATGTGCATTTCTTTCACAGGCTAGACACGTAGCACCTAGTGATACTGTCCTCATGTTTAACGTGGCCCTAGTGCTGCAGAGACTAGCCACTTCTGTCCTCAAAGATGAAAAAAGTAACCTGAAAGAGGTACTAAATGCTGTGAAGGAGCTGGAGCTAGCCCACAGGTAAAGTTTGATTTGTAGATAACAGTACAGTTAGTCAAAAGCGAGGAGTAAAGAAATCAGTTTACATCCCACATTTTAACTTCAAGCTCAGTGAACTTGGGTTATATAAAAATGTACACGTTCCATGTTGTTTGTGAAAAAACATGAGTCATAAAAAGTAGGGGCCTGGGAGGGGAACCTTGTCAGTACTTACACCAGATCCAGTTTTTACTTGTTTTAAAGCCACATGTTCTGATGGAGTACTAAGAGAGTCCCCAGGGAAGTCATTTTATACATTCTAGGATCTAATATAGCTCCTCCTAGCAGCAAAGAATTTCCAAAGGAGAAAAAAAGGTTCCATCACCAAGATTTTTTTTCTAATTAAAATATATCTATATCTATATATATATGGTTAAAACGCTTACCTAAACAAAGTGTCAAAATAAATGTAAAAATTCACCTGGCTTGATTTTTTTGGTACAAACATTTCCAGTTATATTACTCATTAGCTAAAATTATTTTTATTAACAATTATTTCAAAATTCTAGTGCATGTTCTAATACAAAATAGTGAGTCCAAACTGATTTTCCATTTATAAACTGTGTTTAGAAATCTTTAATTTCTCCTGGTGAAAATTTTCAAATAAAAAAAGTGTGTTTACTGTCCAATCAGAGAGAATTCAAACTTCCAACACAATTTGCTGACAGAAGTTTATTAAATAAACTTGGGAGTGGAATATAAATTGTGTGTGAGAAACTGTGTCCTTTCTCATTTGCTGTAGAACATTAGCTCAATCCAGCATAGGAAAAAGTTTCTATAATAGCAAAAGTGTTTTGATTATTTAACTTCAAAAGAGAACCTGTCTTCTCTCATGTGGATTACTTCTCATTCTGTGAGGAGGTTGGTACTTATTGTCTCTGTTTCATGCTTTCCAGAAGTTTCAGCATCTGAATATTTTGGGGTCCATCCCAGCTTACCTGTCTGTGCAGTTACTGCACCTTCTGAGGTGTGTGTTTCTGCCAGGAGTATGTAAACTGGGATGGAGGAGTTTGCTGTCAAAGAAAAGTTGTTTTCTATATTGTCCTCTGCTCATTGTACGTTCAGTTATTTACTTTTAGTTGCGACAAATGGAACACAGATAGTCTGACAAGTGCAGCAATATACTTACTGATGCACCAGCTCCTTCCTGTCAGTGTTGAAAACTTCTTTGGTTGATTGATGATGTCAGCCAAGGCTGCAAACGGCAGGCAGCAGGACTGGATTAAGCAAGGCCCGTGGAAACAGATGCTGAGAATATGCGATTATCCTAGGCAAAACTGACTTGTTATAAGGTGGAGGCAGTCTTGGAAGTCCTTTTTGCAATAGAGCTCTGCTTCTGAACTCTTATTCCCTACTCTATATAAAGGATTCCAGTAAATAGGAACCTTCTGACATTTCTGTCTTCTAAGAACTTGCCTACTGTAGTACAGAATCAAAGGCAGTGGTTGGACTTGGACTCTAAGATGACTTTTAAAACTTTTTAACTAACTGGAAATTCTAAGCTTTGACTACTAGACAAACTGAACTATGTCTCCTTTGTGTGGGAATGGAACAAAGAAAACTATGCTACAAAGATACAATCTCTTTTCGCAATAGCTAGGCGTGTTTAACGTGAGTTAATCATGGGCAAATTTCTGCCTACCCAATAGTTTCAACTGAATGAAGGTTTTATTCCTAACTAGTACTAAACAAGCACAGTTGTTTAACAGGGTTAGCAACATCATACGATTGCCATATTCCATATAGGACATTATTTATAATGCATAATTTAGTCATGATGCACAGTCTATAAACATTTTGGAATCCTTGTGAATTAAAGGTGAAAAAGTGTACTATTATAATAACATCTTTAGGATGTTTTAATGAAGGAAACTGGCCTTTAAATATACAAGCATTCATTGGTACTAAAAGGTCCAAGCAAAGTATTCAGATACAGAAGTCTGTTTCCTTCTTGTCTTAAGAGAATTTTGTAGTGACACACTGTGTATTTGGTGACTATTTGGGTTTCTTATTAAAAGAAAAGTATACATGTATATGCAGTGTTTTAATGTTGTTTGTTTCCCTCCACCAGATATTTCAGTTATTTAAGTAAAGTAGGAGATAAAATGAGATTTGATTTGGCACTTGCTGCTACTGAAGCAAGGTAAAAATCATTCCTTCATTCTGATTATAACTCTGTCTTTTTCTTCTTGGAGCTGAACTCAGTTGTCCAATATTTAATTCTTTTTAGTTGCTCATAACTTTCAAAACCTTTTTTTCGCTTCATTTTTACATTCAGGTGAAATGTATACATTTGCAAGATTGAACAAAAACGTTGAGCTATTTTTTTTTTTTTTTAATTACAACAATTCCTTTTAAAAAGATATTTTTTGACTTAGACCTCCTACCATTCTCCTTCCCCCGCTACTTCAGTGTCAATGCTGACATTTTGCAGCTAACCTGCAAAATCACTGAGAAGTGGTTTGATAGTTCAGGTGAAATTGGGGTGAGCTGAAGAGTTCTTACAGCCTGAAAATCAGTTAAAACAATTGAATTTCTCTGTGCAAGTTTCTTAGCTGCTTTACTAAGGTTTGAAGGAATTACAGAACTGTTCACATAGGCCTTTCTAAGTTTATGTGTATGACATCTGTTTCTTAAAGTACACATTTAAATGAAAAACTCTGCTTTGTTCATTACATAGCTTATAAATTAAAGATTTATCAGACTCTTGCACATGTACCCAACAGTAGATGTTAAATGTGCATATCTAAGATTCTGGGCAGAAAAAAAATGTATTGAGAAAACCACTCATTATTTGATTTCATGTGTAACAACACCATGAACACTAGCTTACAGGGGTTGAACCAAGATAGCTCAAAGCATTCTTACTTTTGAGCATTTAACTGTACAATCTTAATTTCTCTTCTCCTTTTTTGGGGCGGGGATGGAAAATATTCCTGATGATACTTCTGGTTACTTATAAGACACTTTTTTTGTTAAGAGTACTTGTAGAGCTACTCAAGTGAGTTAAAAATATTTCCCCTTTAGGTTTTAAGGATTTATTTTTTTGCTCTACTTTTTTTTTTTTTTAACAAACAGCTGCTTTGAGTAATGGTATGCGTGTAAACTGTACTGAAGCTGTTTTTAAATTAAAAGGCTTGCTCAGTAATTTAAGATTCATACTACTTAAGAGTTATTTTCTAAAGCCTAATGTAAAATTATTCTAGATTTCAAATAGTTTTTGTTCAGTGGCATGGACAGTTAGTATTGCAATAAGCTGTGTCTTCTCTGAAGAAGTATGTCCGTCAACTTTTAATTAACTGAAAACTTTGGATGTTACAGGCAGTGCTCTGACTTACTGAGTCAAGCTCAGTATCATGTGGCTCGGGCACGCAAGCAGGATGAAGAAGAGAGGGAGCTACGTGCTAAACAAGAACAAGAAAAGGAACTACTCCGCCAAAAACTACTTAAAGAACAGGTTTGTTCTTCGTTGTGATCCTTTGTATCTGTGTTTGTTTTGTTTGTTTTAATGTGCATATTTGCCCCTTTTGCTCTGTGGTGATAGCTGGAAAATGTTTTTGAGAAGGTAATACTAGAAATGAAAAATTGCATATACCTAAATGCTTACATTAAAAGGTAAGGGTGGGTAATGAGTAAAATTCAACTTTCCTGGTTCAAAACCTGAATAAACAGACATTGTATAGGGCAGTGTTTCTCAACTTGTGGGTCACAACCCAAAAGTGGATCACAAGAATATTTGAAAGGGTCATGAGCAAGTCCCAGAAAAATGTGGGAAAGCATGGGTTTCCCCTTGCAGGCTGGCAGCATTCCAGCCTGCAGGGAGCTGCTTGGGGCAGTTGGAGGCAGTGGGTGCACTTGTGTCTGCATGCACAAACATGTGGCCTGCATATGGCCAGGTACGGTCGTAGGAGCAGCCCTGGCAGCTGGATGCAGGTAAGCGTATAGTGAGTGGTGGAGTGGAGGTCCAGGGCTTAGGAACTGTCTGGGGGGGGGGGGTGTGTGAGTGTGTGGATGGGGGAGCCGCAGGTGTATGAGGGGGTTGGATGCCTTCCGGCACTGGGGGATGGTGTCCAGACGCCGAGGGGGCAGGAAGAGGTGCCTGCTCTGCCAGCAGGGGAAGAGATCAGGGGTGGTGGGGAGTTGTGTTGCTGGACTGGTGGCACCAGAGCCAGTGCCTGTACTTGCAGGGGTGGGGCAGCTGGGAGACGCTGCCTGAGGGGGGCGGGGGGGCTGTGACCAGGCTGCCTGGCTTGGAATAGGACCCCCAGCCCAGGGTAGCAGGTGCCCCAGGCCTCCTCTCCTCCTTTCTCCAGCCCATACCAGGGCTGAACTCACTCTGCTGGTGCCTGCATGAGCCAGAGGCCACTGCTCTGGCCCAAGTGGGACAGGAACAGCTGGGGACCCTCTCCAGCAGGGCTGAGGGGGAGCCAGGGGGCTATGGGTCAGGAGTGAGAGGCACTGGCAGGGCCAGGGAGCTGTGGCTTGGGAACGGGTACCAGCAGGGTCAGGGAGCTGTGGGTCAGGAGTGACGGGTACTGGCAGGGCCGGGGAGCTGTGGGTCAGGATGCCACTGATCTTTACAAATATGTCCTGGTACAAAAAAAGTTGAGAACCACTGGTACAGGGAACAAAGTGGTGTTTAACAGGGCAAATTAAACCCCAAGTTGTGTGGTCATAGCACAAACCCTCCATGGCCACTGTAAATCAGTCTGGGCATTTATAGACGTGTTGCCAGAGGGCGGGCTTTAATTAGCGCAGCTCTGAGCTAATTAAAGCACCCAGAGCATCATGTATGTCAGCATTCCTACACTGAAAAATGGCAGTGGGGCACTTTGAACTAAAGCTCATGGAATGAGGTTTAGGCTAAAGCACCCTGCTGCCATTTTTCCAGTGTGGGGGCACTGATGCTGGAGTGTGGTAATTACCATAATACAGCAGACTTGATAATTGAATCCGCTCCAATGTACTGTAATTACAGCTTGTCAGAGCAGCCTCCCTGTGTATGTCTAGGAGCCCTCTGAGTTAGACTACCAGCTAGGGGTGTGTGAAGCAGGCAGTATATGATTCGCATTTGGCCCAATTCAGGATACAGTGATTCGATTAGCTGATTCAGATCACTATCCCAGTCTTCAATTCTGCCGAATCCGAATCTGAAGATTCGATTCTGATTCAGAGAATCAGCGATTCAGCCATAGACACGGCTTTATGTGTTGGTTTTTGTATGTACCTTAATCATTAAATCTCTCGGAATCGATTTGGAGAGATTAATGGGTTTCCTGATTCGATTCAGATTCAGGCACTGAATTAGACTGAATCTCCTCCGAGTTGAATCAGTGACTGAAACTTCTTCACACAGCTGTACTAGCAGCTGCTTCCCTATGGCATTAGTTTGGACATTTTGGCAATGTGCTCTTAAGTGTAGGTTCTACTGTGGCCCATTCCAAGCCAAGTTATTGTAAAGCTTCTGCCCTGAAGGTCCAAGTGTTCGCTCTGCTTTGGGTTGAATATTGCAATCTCTAATACTTAAATGTCATCTGCCATTTACAATCCGAGCGCGCAGCTTATAAAAGACTAATGCTTGTTTGTGCTGTCTTGGTTTCAGGAGGAGAAACGCCTCAGAGAAAAAGAAGAACAGAAGAAACTTTTGGAACAAAGAGCCCAATATGTGGAGAAGACCAAGAATATCCTGATGTTCACTGGAGAAGTAGAAGGATCGAAGGAGAAAAAACGTGGTGGTGGAAGGGTACAGGATAGAGTCTCTCTCTCTCTCTCTCTCTCTCTCTCTCTCTTTTTTTTTCAAATATGATAACTGAAAGTAACACAGGCTGTCCATACCAGTTGTTCAGTGATGCTGTATTGGAGGGCCATCCAAAATTCTTTTAGGCCAGTGGTGCTCAACCTTTTGACACAATGGATCTAGAAATTTGGCAGCAGGGAAGCAGTGCCATCCCTGAAGTGGGAAGGCCCGCAGGCTGGATGACACAGTGCCTTGGGCTGGATCTGGCCTGCAGGCCAAACTTTTAGCACCCCTCTTTTAGGTCATCACTGAACTGAAGGCATCTCTAGAATGGAAAGTAGCATTTAATACCTTTCCAAACGAGGGCAGTACAGAAAACAGAATGCTTTAGCTAACTGAAGTAGTAAGAGTATAATATTATATATTTTAATGTTCAATTTGAGATCAGTTTCTTAATGATATGATAGGAATGTTTTGGGGATATTAAGGTGTAAAACTAAAAATGTGACCATTTACCTGAGAAGGTACATATATCACCTTATAAATAATTGGATATTGGTGGAGTGTTAATTTTTATTGCAGCGTTCCAAAAAAGGAGCAGGGGAATTTGATGAGTTTGTCAATGACGACAGCGATGAAGATCTGCCCGTGTCCAGAAAGAAAAAGAGGAGGAAGGGCAGTGGTAGTGAACAAGATGGTGAGGAGGAGGAGGGAGAGAGGAAGAAGAAAAAGAGGAGACGGTAAATAGTTTAGAACTTGTAACTTTTATTGCAGTTCTGCAGTATCAGCTAAGTGATTCCTACATAAAACCTCAACTTATCTTTCTGAATAAAAGACTTAAATTGCTCATTTTCATGTATTCCACATAATGTAGGGTCAAATGATCAATCTGACACTGCGTGAAACATTACACGGGAGTTTTGTGTAAATTTGGACATTCTTATTTTTAAGACCCCCAAAGACCGATGAAGGAAGTGATGATGAAGAAAATGAAAATGGCCCGAGACCTAAAAAACGACGTCCACCGAGAGCAGAGAAGAAAAAGGCTGTAAGTTTTAATATGATGCCTTTATCGTCCTAATATACGTTTGGAAGATTAGTGTTGCTAAGTTCAGTATAGTGATACTGAGAAATATTGCCAATACTCCTTGCAAAAAAAATCTGTACCTTGCTTTCCCTCTTTTGTCTTTTGATGAAGCAGTAGTAGCAATAGTAGCAACAGAGGCGCTTATGTCAAATAGTTAACATTTTGTTTTGTTTTCTGTCTCTACTTGTTGGGACAGCTTCTCAGGTGTCTAAGTTATTTCTATCTTCAGTTTACTACACTAAGATACATTATTTTTCCATTTCTTTCTACACAGCCCAAACCAGAACGTCTGCCTCCTTCAATGAAAGGAAAGATCAAATCAAAAGCCATAATTTCCTCTAGTGATGATTCTTCTGATGAGGATAAACTCAAAATTGCTGATGATGGGTATGAACCTCTATCAGTCTCTCTTGAAATTCAAGTGCCAGCTTTCACCTGATTTTAAACCCAATCTAAGAGTAGCTGTGTGTTTTGGGGGTTTTTTTTTTCCTTCTTTCAATAGAGTGTCTCTTCCCATATGCCTGGGATTATCTTCCATTTAGCAATATGGAAAGGCAGGTGGTTATGGTTTTCAGGCTAGGAACTTAGTCTGGATTATGGTTAAACTAAATCTAAATGTGTATATTAGGCAAATGTTGTCCAAATGTGGCACTGAAGGATTGATATTTTTTTTTTCTCCTTGCTAAATCTGAAGTAGTCACTTTTCTGTATTTCATTGCATCCAAATTTGACAAACTTCTGACTTCTGTCTCCACAGTCCTGTAAGACAAAACAGCTTGTTCCCAGTGGCCAAGTAGTTGTTCTTGCCCTTCTGATTCCCAGTCACTAAAATTAAATTGATAAAAGTGTAGTACTGATACTTTTTTTTTCTTAAACAAATAACTTGTTAAACACTGTGAATGCACGTCACTGTCAGTATTTTAAAGGATATCTCTAGAAAAAAAATATGACTTAAGCCTCAAAGTAAATGCCTTGTGTCCCTAAATTGATGGATTCAAAGATGTATCCTGTTAATTTGAATAGGTTAGTTGTGGTGTTCTGTTTTGTTGTTGTTGGTTTTTTTTTTTTTTTTTTTTTTTTTTTTTTTTTTTTTTTTTTTTTTTTTTTTTTTTTTTTTTTGCCATGTTCTTCTGGCTGACCCATCCAGTTTGCCAGTTACCCACTCTTATATCTTAACTGAACTACTACACTAAGGATAATACTGAGAACTGCTTCATTTTGGTATGAGGCCAATTTCCATTTTAGAATATTTCAGTCCCCTTCCTCCTGTTTTGGTATTGTCAACATTATGCTCAAATTGTGTTCCTACTTTTATTATGTCAAAGTTTTCAGCTTTAATAATACTTCTTTCTTTTTTTATAGACATGCCAGAAACAGCAACAGTGATTCAGATGATGCTGAACAACAGCAAAATAAGCGCGCTGTATCTGATAGTGATTCTGATAACAGGAACAAATCTGGTAGTGAAGTAGGTAGTCCACGGAGGTCCAGTGCCCGCCCATCTGATGACGAGTCTGACAGTGACAGGTCAGTCAGGAAGAGGAGACAGTCGGATTCAGACCAGTCTGACAATGAATCTGTGCAATCTGGGAGAAGCCGTTCTGGTGGTTCGGAGAATGAATCTCGTCCAGCTTCTCGCAGTGCTGATTCAGACAGAGATTCTGATAGAGGATCTGACAATGAGGGCTCTGGCAGAGGGTCTGGCAATGAATCTGAACCAGAAGCATCCAACAACGAGGCGTCTGAAGGTGGATCAGATGATAGCGATTGAAGCCAGTCTTTTTTTTAAATTGTTTTGTAAATATACTTCAGTTACAAGGTGGGGAATTTTTATATTTGAAAGCTGTGATTTAAAAACTTTAATGTTTTAGTAAAGCTGTTGTGAAACTTTCTTTCTTTGACTTTTTTTTTTCTCCCAACAAGTTGTATGTTACTAGCCACCTATGAATGTTTCTCTGTAGGCATATGGTATATTCTTACACTGAAGCATATAGATGAAGATCAGAAATACTGTATCATGTAGTAAGCCCACACGTGAAATGGACAGCATGTAAATGCTGTCGAGCTCCCGCAGTTCCAATCTTGTTAAAATGGTGTGTCTGTGCAATGTTACTACTTCCAGAAAAAGGAATAGGTACATTTTCAAAATATTTTCTCAAATGGTACAAAGAACTTTGGGATATTTATATCTTTGTTTCTGCATAAAGAGTAGTGGTAAACTTTTTTACTTTCAAAGAATACATTTTCTGTGATGCAACTCCTAAAATTTTCAAAAGTACATTCTTATGGCTGCTTGTTTTTTCTGGTATATTTAGAGAGAACAAAAAGCAAAAAAAGACGGAGGTTTAAATAAAGTCATAAAATTATGACATTATAGGTGTGTAGATGAAATAAATATTTTTAAGTTGGCAGGTAAAAAACAGATGTAGAAAACTCTTTCCATATTACGTGGAAAGTGGAGATATCTGCCAGTGTCGTAATAAACTGTTACTAACATCTGCTTGGAGTGATTTATTTTACATCATCCTATTAAAAAAATTGTGCCAGAATATCTAGTTTAGACTTCAAAGGAGGGGGAAAAAAAGATAATTGATTCGTTCTCATTTTTAGTGCATGGTTATCGCTCTAAAAACGCCTCAGTTTAATTCTGTCTATTATAGAGGTGTTCATCCTTTGGCCTGTAGGCCAAATCCGGTCTAAAGCGATGCTTGCTCTGCACAAGTCCAGAACTTTGGCGGTGGGGAACAGTGGCAGGTTCAGTTGATGCAGCTCTGCTGCCTTGTGCACTGAGGCTACTACCACAAAAGGTACAAAGTTGCCCTGCTATGCTTCCTCCGAGACCCTCAAGCAAGATGACAGCCCAATGCAAACATTAAGTAGACTATAAATCAGATGCTCTAATCGTTAGAGTAATATTTCCCATTCTTTTGAAAGCTTGTGGTGGTATAAAGGCCAACACACTGTAGATTTTCATAATATATCACTCCTTTATATAGATGGAACAGCTGACATACTTAAATGACCATAATATTGACTGGACAGTTCAAACTCCTCAAGGCTTTTTTAGGTTTTCTCTAAGCTTCATCAGGGTACATACAACTTTGGGTATGCTTGTCACATTTTCAGGACATTTTTGCCATCCATGACAGGCTTCTCTCCTAGTTACAAGAGTTAATGGGACCTGTTGGTGTTTTGCTCGTGGCTGTATGTTAGTAGTGGCATACACTAAACATCAGCAGGTCCCATTGATTCGTATTTTAGCCAGTAGTGACATTTAATGATAGGAAAAGCAGTCACTGTATACACTAGACTTAACATACAGAAATCACAGCACCAGAATGAAACCAAGGATTTTTGGCTTGCAAGTAATCCTAGTGGGACTGAGGTAGAGATCTACCAAACATTAGACTCCTGAGAAGACTCCAGCCAAGAACCCTTTAAAAAGTCCAACCAAGAGCCCTTGAAAATGTCCAGCAAAGTCTCCGTATGGAAGTCCTTCCAAATTAATATGATTGCTATTTACAATATAAATACATTAATGTAGCTATATTATTCATTTATAATTGTGTATAAAATTCTGGGATATTTTTGGTGAAAATAGGGTATTGGGCCTTGGTTCAGGAACCAATCCCCCATTTATAACATTGTTTTCTATGGGAAAATCAATTACAATGTTTTGACTTACTATTGGTTCCTGAAAACCATGTCTTGTCGTAAGTCTGAGGACTGCCTGTATATGATGCAAAACTAATCCAAAGAAAGGCCGGGGGGGGGGGGGGGGGGGGGATTTT
>NW_005841883.1:4154905-4159847 GCF_000455745.1 Alligator sinensis
CATAATTGGAAAGACCAGAGGGAGAATGAGAACCAGCCTTTGTGGTTTTGCTTCCCATGTATTGGAGGAGATGTAGTTCTCTGTTGCAGCTTTCTGTGCTTTACCGTACAGCATATAGTCTTTGAACAAGATGTTCTACCGCTTGCTTTTGCAAGCACAGCCACCAAAGCAATGTTTCTCTCCTTTTGGCAGTATTCCTCACTTTCAAGAAATAGGCAGTTGGCTTGCATATCTTAAATTATTTAATGAATAGCCATAATTCAGTCTTTTATAGTAAATGTCTATTATTATAATAGAAAAGAAAATATTTTTTCTCATAAATACTATAGCAACTCTGTTAATGAGGTGTGTGATAATGAGATTAGAAATGCTTTGCCTCTCTAGAATTGTGCTTTCCACCAAGTTTTGACACCTTAAATGAAATGTCATACATTGGTACCTGGGTACACTGTACTTGTAATAAGCAGCTGATCCTTATTTGGGACCGAGAATGAGTTTGGGTCCTTCACAGAAGGAACACTTGTGAGGTAATCTCATTGACAGATAATTTCAGGTTTGTTTGTTTTTTTAATAGGCCATCCCCCCACTCCTCCCCCCCCCCTCCAGTTTTCCCTTTCACAAATGTGTTTCACCCGTGCTTATTACTGGGAAGGAACAGCTGTCATTGCTGAGTAACAAGGCATCTGTGTGTAAACAGATTCTTTCTAAATGTCCACCTCTGCCTCTCTGACTCATGAAATGCCTGTAATCCATCAATGTGGAAGCCAGGTGCGGACAGACATGGGAGTGTGCTGTCAATGAATGAATCAGACCAGGAGAAGGACTACGTTAGCAGCTCCGTAGATAAAGTTGTGACAGTTTTATTTTTAAGATTGATTTTTCTGGGAATAAATTGCCTGTTACTTGAAATTTCTCACTGACTAGAGCAAGAGAAGACTTGAGTCATAAAGTTTGATTAATTGGAGGGATGGGATTTGGGTGAGGAGGGAAGGGGCAGACAAACTGAGTTCTACTTGTAAAGATTCACCTTCTCTTGTACAAGTTGTGCTTTCATGAGTTAGGATTTCTCCTATGGTTTCCTTCAGAAGGTGCAATAGCAGGAACGATTTTTCTGTTTCTGTTCAGCTTTATAACAAGAGCTAGGTTGGGAAATTGAATCTACAGTACTTCCTTGAGAACCTTGAAGAAAGAAATGCTGGATTGCATAATGCCTAGATTATAATCTAAATTAAGATAGTTGAATTTTCATTCCCTTGATATAGTCATGTGGACTACAGGGTAGTCTTGGTGCCAGGGATTGTAAATAGAATAAATAGTTACACTCCCATCCTTCCTTCCAGTGTAAAAATGGTTAGATTATGACTTTATGTTGTTATTGAAACTTGTTACATAAAGTCAGCAGAGGCAGGTAAACAAAATAATGAAGTATTTCTTGTGGTCCTGTGAATTCTAGGTAGCCTTTTAATGTAAATGTTTATTATTTTTATTTTATAGTAAGATAGTTTATACCTTATAGGTAATACAGTAGAGCTCATTTTTCTTGTTACTGTTGGAGGGACATTTGAAAACATTTTGGATCTATTTCTTTGTCTTCAGAAACTCGTTTGTCTCTGAGGGTTCATTTGCTCTTGTCCAGCTACTTGCATTATGTTCTTTCCTCTCCCAAGTGGAGACTGAACATTTGGGATTTTATCAACTTAGATCCCCCACATTAAAGGAACTGATCAGTACTCTATTTTAGTTTGTTTCTGTCTCCTGAGTCTGATCTGGTGTCTCAGCCTCTGGCTGAGGGATCTGAGGGGCAGGAAGTATATTTCTGTGAGCCCCTTCTGCAGACCAAGCAGATAATGCACGTGGGTTACAGGGGTAGACCTAAGATTTCACAAAAGGGGGTGTGGGAGTAGTCACTGCCACTGCAGGGATGACTGCAAATCCCACTCCCATCCTTCTCCCTCCTTTCCCCCCACCCCACCAGGATGGGCAGACCCCACAATGGGAGCAGCAGCCAGAGACTTTTAAATCCCAAAAGTAACTATTCTCCTTCGCCCCCCAACCAAACATATTGGTACCAGTGCCCTTGCTGGCCCCGGGCTGAGGAAAGCTCCAGAACTGCTCCAGCTGGGCTGCATAGAGGCTGGCTCAGCCTGGGACAGTGGCAATTGTCACGGATGGGTTCCCCCTCCCTGCCTGCTCCCCGAGTGCTCCCTGCCATCCTGGGACCAGGCATGGGGTGGGAGGGGGTATTGCCTATCCACTGTTGCCACTTGTGGGTTGAGCCCAGCCCCCACACAACCTGGCTGGAGTGGGACATGAGGTTCCCCACACCTTCAGGACAGTGCGGACCCTGGCAGCAGCAGGTGGCAGAGACCCCCAACAGTGCAGTGGCTGTATATGGCGCCGGCCCAGCCACTGACGTGTGCCCACAGACAAGATTGAGCTGCTCTTGGCGCTGTGCACCCTAGGGCCAAGCCGGTTCCTGCCTCTATGGAGCCAGCCTGCCCTTTTGATGGGAGGGGCGCATGGAGACAGGAGCTGGCCCAGCCCGAGGGTGTGCGGCTTCTGAGTGTGGTGCCAGGAGCCATGGATCACAGCAGGAGTGGCTTGGTCCTTTCTGAGGGCACGTGCCAGGGGCTGGGCCAACACCACATGCAGCTGCCGGGTCTGAGGGGGTGCCATATCACAGGGAAGCCAGACACTCTGGCTGGGTGCCAGAGCATGCACTGTGCTGCTTTTTTCTGGCATGTGTTTTTGATCCCGGGATTTCCTGGTATCAAATTTAGAGTCCGCACTGACATTTTTTCATTCCTAGCGTGCCTCTTGCAGCGTCTCAAACTGCTTTGAGACACTACAACAGGCACATGCTCGCTTGAATGGAAGCGCCTTGACTGTCTAATGTGTGGGTGGTGGTAGCAAAGACAAAGAAAGGCAACTTCTAAACTCCAAAGTGTCCTGCAAAGACTTCCAGAGCTGTATTCAGCTAGGAGAAATTCAGTATTTCTTTAACTCCTACAAAGGGAGGAGAAAATAAACATTGTAGATTCAAACTGGAGGAATATAACCAAATATTTACCTTCCTCCCTTCAGGGCTCCCTATTTCTCTCCTAATATTAGCATTAAATGTAAACACTACCATGGAAGCTGGTGATCTGAAGTGGATGCAGTAGCTGAGAGAGGGTTCAGGAGAAGATTTCTGTCCCAACCAGTGGTGCGTGCTGAAAAAAAATGTGAGAAGCGGCAATTTAAGGTAAATAATATGTAAAACAGTAATTAACATTTTGAGGAGGGTAAGGCATGGAGAAAATTGGAAGGCCTGGAAGAAAGTATCAGTGTGATTGTTAAAGTTCTAGATATCACCAACTTGAAGGGAAAAGATGCAGAAAATGGTCATGTAGGTTGTTGTTTTTTTAAGGTTCATTTAAAAAAAATCTGTATCATGGAGTGAGACCAGTTAATCCAGTCGGACCAATGAGTGCTGTGACTCGAGATAGAGCCAAGGCTCGCATCTCCCAGCTGCAAGTGAGCTTGTGAGAAAAAGGAATTTCAGTAGCATGCAATACTGCCTGTGGAGAAGTGATGTGCCCTGAGAAGGAACTGTAATTCTTTTGGCCTGAGACAGCTACAAATTTTAGGAATTATTTGTTGTTCTGATCCTTATTGCTCAGGCAAGTTGTCTTGTTCATTGGGAATTTGATTCCTTTATTTATTCCTCTGTTTGTTAGTTTATGTTAATAACTGAAAAATATATTAGTGGTAGTTTTTATGTCTGATGCAGCACTGAAGAAATATTAAGTGAGGCAGCAGGGGTTAGTGGGTAGGGTATTGGACCCCAGATCAGTAGGGCTGAGTTTTGTCCCTAGTGCTCCTACTGTGTTGTTGTAAATACTTACAATATCACTTCACTTCTCTGTGTCTCTGCTTTCATCCCCTGCCCAACCATTTGTCTGATCTAATTTAGACTGTTCCAGATAGGAATCCTTTTCTTGAACTCCTGGGGAGGGACCTGAAATATCTAGGGTGATGCTACTGTAGAGCAAATTAGTAATAGTAAAACAATGTGAAAATCAGAGCTGGCCTTAGGGAAAATGGCACCCTGGGGGAATGTGTATTTTGCCCCCTTCTCCCTCCCAAGTCAGCAACAAATGCTGCAGGCAGGGGTATGGGGCACAGTCTGGAGGCAGAGCGGCATGGTGTGCCAGGCAGGCAGGTGGTCAGGCACCGCTGCTGCTGTGGAAGAGCAAGGTGGGTGGACTGGAGCAGGTGCCATCCTGCCCCAATGTGTCTGGCTCGGCTCCTCCTGAGCAGCAGCCGGAGATGGGGGCAGGATGGGCTGGGCACTATTCCCCCTGCCTGGGGCAGGGATCAGCCAAGGCAAAGTGGGGTTGGGGGAGAGCACTGCTGTGAGCATGGGTTTCTCACATGTTTGTGTGGATGCTTGGTGCGCCCCTGACCATGGCACCCTGGGCAGTCACCCATGTTGCCCATCTCTAAAATTGGCTCTGGTGAAAATAATAGGCTTTAATTTTTATTTAGCAGTTCCATAACTGCAGCATATTATATTTTTCATAAAGTGTTTATAGTCCATTTTATTTCATTTGATTTACTGAAAATACAGCCCAGCCTCTGCTATAGATACAAGAATATAAACACCGATTGGACCACTCTTCACTGTTAGTATTCTTCTAAATGCAAGGCTGCTTTTTCATACCCAGCCACCTTCTCTTGGGATCTGGCAAATCAATCCATTCAGAATTTGACTGCCCTAGGTACAGAAGCTCCTGTAAGTCATGCTAGCTCCTTTTTTTTGATTGAATTACAATGCAGGCTCCTTGGTGTGTAGACTGCTTTACCTGCTGTAAAGTGCCTTGTTGCTTGATAGATCATTAAAAATAACAATGCATTCCTAAACATGTGGTTCGGATACTTCTAGCCTTTTTCTCACTCT
>NW_005841883.1:4159878-4183013 GCF_000455745.1 Alligator sinensis
CCTGCTGTAAATGTTTGCAGGCTGGTAGTCTGTAGGCTGCAGTAACTTTCCTTTCCAAAGAACTTACCTTAAAACAAAGAGCAAATAAAGGCATATCACTATTAAGAGAACAAAGGCCTTATTCTACAAACCTTTAGTCATGAGACTTTGGCAGAATTACTTGGGTACCAGGGCCTGATCCAGAGAGGAGGGGAGTACACAGGTGCACTGGCATCCCCCTTTGATACTGGTCCACCCAACGTTTAAAACCAACTGTCTGGCAGTGCTGAGGGCGTCACTTGATTTCATGGCTCATTATAATCTACCTGATCCCTTCTAAACTCTTCATTCCACAGTTGATAATGACTCTCTCTCCTTTTAAATGGTCTTGATGTTCCACCAATCAAACTTTCCTTTGGTTCTTGGGTCTGTTGTGCAGCTTTCAGTTCTGAATGTGCAGCCTTGAGTTCTACACTGCTGTGGCTAGATTAGTAGCACTGTCTGAGCTTAGATATACCTGACCTTACTTTAAAATAAGAAGCATTCACAGCCTTTGCGTAAGAGGATTAAAAGTATGCCCCTTAGTACTTCCTTTTTGTATGATACTCAATCTGGATACAGTGCCTCCGAAAGATGCTGTGCATTCTAGATCCTGAAGTGACCATGTGGGGGCACTGAGGGTCTGATCTTGCAACCCTTATCCCCACTGAGAAGTACTGGGTCAGTGGAATTATTAGTGTAATTAAATGTCTAAAGAAGAGATTAAATTAATTTCTTGTTTCTGTTGTCAGGAGTGTAAAGAATTGAAAAAATACAACAAATGTTGAATGAGCTGCATTTGGAGAGAATTGTTATGAAATCAGAAAGTAAGCTGGGCATGAGACACCTCAGGAATTTAAACCTGAAATGATAAGCTACAATAAAAAATGTATGCATAAGGGAAACATTGTCTTTTAATGTATCAAAATTAACATATTAATTAACTCATTATTTACTGTTACTCTGTTTAATGGGCCCACTCATGTGCAGAGATATAAAATATTCCATTTACTGAATTTTAATATATCTCTGGTCATGAAAAATAGAAGCCAATGCTTAATATTGGCTAAAAAGCAACCACCAGAAATGTTGAGGAAAAGTCACTAATCTTGAATTTTTACAAATATGTTAATTTTTTAACATTAAGTATCTAGAATTATAGCAGTTAAATTTAAATTTCTCTTTCCCAATGAAACTACCTTAAATGGGGATTGGAACACTGATATTCAGTCAGAAATCTCTGTGTTATGATTAGGGACCTTCTGAATTTGAGGCAATTGCCCGCTGATTTTGCAGGCAGAACGCAGGGCCTGGAAGTCATTTAATGGGTGGAGTGCGGTGCCCCCTCCCACCTCTGATTGGCTAAGGGACCCCAGTGGCCCTGCCCCTTGCCGCTGATTGGCTGGGAGGATTCCCCTTTTGTGATCCTGCCCCTTGCTGCCAATTGGTGAAGAGGGGCAGGGCCACATAACAGGCAGCTCTCGCAGCCAATCAACAGCAAGGGGCAGGGGCAGTAGCCATCTTGCCAAGCTAACCCTAGGGAACACAAGTTCCCTAAGGTGCTCTAAAGTGGAGCACCTTCATCTGATACCTCATTTAATGAGAGTCAATTTGTTGCACAAATCAGCCATGTTCAAAACACTCTGCAGCCATGCACGTGTGTGTCAGCACAGTTTTAGAACTCTTTCAGGGGCAGGGGGCCAATTCTGGAAAAAAAACTGTAACTTCTATCTGTACTGGGAGTATCCCTGAGCTGGGCAGGGACATGGCTATGGGGCTGGGAGTCAGGGAGATGCAGTTGGGTGGAGGTCTGTGCTGTGATGGTAAGAGGGGGGGCAATGAGGACAATAGCATAACTTGGGGTGGGGGGGGAGAGGTCAAGGGGAGAACCAGCCCCAGACACTAACTTAAAAGAGGCACCAGTATGGCCCCCTCCCCCCCAGGAGTCCCTTCCACAGTGGGGCAGCTTTGTGTAGCCCAGCCATAGAGATCCAGATACACTATGGGGCCATGGGCCTGTGTCTATCTACAGGGGATGCATATGAGCAAGGCAAGTGGAAAGTGCCCCCTCCCCTCAAGGCTTTGCAAAAGAGCAGGGGAAGTAAGATTCCACTCCCCTTCCCCTGCTCCCTCTACTGTTCTCCAGTGGTCAGTATAATTCCACCCCCCTCTCCCCAACCTGTGCCCCAGGCACTGAACTATCTTGCTACACCCCTAGGGGTGGAGGGTGTCATTTTGAAGGATGGGATGGGATGGAGGGTGGGCTGGAGCATGGTGCAAGGTGAAGTTGAGGGTACCAGCATGTATGGGTAAGTAGGGGACCACCGTGGTGTAGGCAGCAATAGGTAAAAACATTGTTGCAGTCATAGAGGGTTGCCGATTGTAAGATATATTTTTTTTTACTGACAGTAAAATACAGTAAAAGCTCTGTTATCCGGCATCCCCCAGAAATGGGAGATGCCAGATAACAAAATATGCCGGTTAATTGAGCAGCCCGAATAGGTGTCCTTGTCTGTTTGGACCGCCGCTTCTCCTGCCAAGTCCAAGGCGTTATCACCCCTCCTGTGGCATTGCTGACTCTCCTGCGGGCCCTGCAGGCCCCATGGGACAGGGAGACAGGCCCTGTGCAGCCCTGGGCCGTGGGGGCTCAGGAGTGCAGGCTGCTTTGCCCCGGGCTGTGGGGGCTTGGAGAAACCAGAAGTGCCACAGTGGGCACTTCCGGTTTCACTTTACCTTACAAGCCAGCATGCCGGTTAATAGAGCATACTGGCTTGTAAGGTGCCGGTTAGCGGAGCTTTTCCTGTATATGTTAGTAAAAAAAAGTTTGTCTCAGTAAAAAGTTTGCAGATTGTCAGTTAAAAACACAAAAATCTTGGGTTGGCAACCTTGAAATAGTGTTTGTACCTCATAGTACACTAGCCAACGTCCCCATAAATACAAAATAATAATGAAAAGATAAAAAGTAGGGTTTTCTTCACAGGTAGCCTGCAACCTAGGACTATTCCCCACTGCTGCACTAATGCACATCAGTGGTAACCTTCCAAGTGGGCTCTATTATATTTTTGTGGTTTCTTTAATTATGTGAGGTGGCAGGGTCTGGGGGAAGAGCAAGGATCATATTTTAGTAGGGTGTATTAATACAGATTAGCTATAGCCCCAACCCCAAGTTGGAGGGAGGTTGGTGGATCAGAGCACCCCCACCTTGTGCCCCGCCAGCTCAGACTAGGCAAACACCAGCCACCTACTCCCTGCCCCCCCCTCCATTCCTGCAGACAACTCCAGAGCTGGGGTGGCAGGGTTGGGGGAGGGGAGTGGCTCCTTGGCTACAGGCACATTCCTTAGGCTCCTGCAGGCAGGAGCGATCCCCTTCCCCACTCACCCAACAGGCAAATATCTGTTGGGTTGGCCGGGGGGGTCATTCTAACTCGTGGCGTTTTACATAAAACGCCATAAGTAAGAGCAGGGGCATGCATATCTGTCAGCACCCTTAATGGCAGCACTTGTTAGGGTGGGAAGGGAGGAGTTATGGGTGCATTTCACTGCAGGGGTCTGAGCAGTGTTCTTACTTTTGCCTTGAATCTAGTTTCATTCCAACATGGATCTTGAAACGAGCTCAGTGTTTCTGCTTTTTACAGGTAACTTAACTTTTCTTACTTCATGGACAGATGTTTTTTACACTGAATTTTTATGGACCCTCCATAAATTTATGAACAGTTAGCAACCCTGCACTAGTTGGATTTCCACATAAGCCTTATTTTGGACACTTGAGTCATGCACAGCAGTCATTTTCACCCTTGCAGAACTTTCCTCTCTCTACACTAGCAGCTGAAGAGTCTAGGCATTGCTTCTAAAGCAGCTGCACAGTTTAACCCACATATACATCTGTGGCATGGAGAATGAAAGATGTGTTTTGTTTTAGGTCTGAATTAGTTTTAGTTAAGCAACTCAAGTTTTGTGAACAGAGGCACTGAGACTCGGACTAAGGTTTGGTAGCACTGAAATTTTGGAAGATGTTCTTATGAGGTTTTGGCACCAAATGTGAGAACTAATTACCCGATAGAAACCAACTCTTTTCAGGAGATTTCAGACCTTTGTAGAAACAGAGAGCAGGTTTCTTCTTGGCTGAGATCTGACCTGGTAGCCCAGGAAGGTAGCCTTCCACACCTGTCAGGTTCAGATTTGATGGCCTTTATTTGCCATATTGGTAATCCAAACTGGAATCGTCTGCAGCAAACTGGAACTGTCTCCTTATTTCTTGTTACTATGGACAGAAGGGTTAAGAAACAAATAATGGATTTCAGCAGGGGAAATGAATGTGACAGGTGTCAACAAGCAAAGTGACCTCGCCAGATTATTGCACCAAAGTATTAAGTAACACAACCATTTGTAAATAGTGATGCGGTGGCGGAGTGTATCAGCAATTTGACCCAACATGCGAGTGATGCATGATCAGGGCGTGATCACCTGTGGTCTAGCCAATCAAAGACCACCTAATGGGCATGGCTGGCTGGCCAGCATGTCCATGGGTTCCAGAATGTACCATCAGGGGAGCTTCCTAATTGGCCGAAAAAGTTATATAGGGGACCGCACGCCTCGGTGCGTGGTCCCCAGGCTCTGACTCTCAAGGCAGATTGATCACCCGTCTTGGGGCCTGGTCAGACCCCTAGGTTTATAGCAGAAGCTGCTCCGGTCGCTCCGAGCATTATAGTTTACTGCCTTGCCAAATCCGGAATGCCCTGTACTTTGTCCCAACCAGACATCGTACTTGTATACTGCGGTCTTCACCCGCCACCCACGCTTGTCCCTTGCTGCTATATATAGTTCATCACCTCCAAGTTATATCACCCTTCAAGTTGTGTCAACAGTTCTGTAAGTAAATACCAAACTTTATTTCACGCCTTATTGTCTGTGGTGTTTATCTCCCTCTGGCACTTGGCATCCCTGAGCGTGTCTGGGTTGGTGTCACCACCCAGTGCCCCATTCGACACGCAACTGCGGCCATTTCCCAAGGACCATCCGGGAATTGTGGCCCACAACAGGCTGTGTGAAAGATGCTGATACAAGTTGTATTATAACCTCCAGGGGTTTTATATGTTATAAAGAATTATAGTGCAATTGAGCTGGTTTGCAATTTTAGGTTTTACTGTAGAATAAATATTGATTGCTGTAAAATTCAGAATCATTTCTTTTTCAGAGGCAGGTAGATGGGGATCTACTTTCTTGTTTTAAAAAAATTATACCCACATTCTCTGACTACAGAGGTCCCTATTATAAAATTCTGATGAATATTATATAGATAGTGATGTCTGGGAAGATCAGATGCAACCTTTTGGCAGTACTTTATCCTCTTTAATTTGGGAAGAAATGGTGCAGGGAAAAATGAAGAGGGTTAATTTTTTTTTTAAAGGAAAGTAGTTGGCAAATGAAAGTTTGCTATGCTGAGCTTAGATGGCTGAATAGCCATGAATTTGAAAGGGTACATATTTACTGAATCTAAGTAGCTTTATGTGATGCACTGTATAATTATGTGGCTATCTGTGGATGAGAGACTGAAAAGTACTGAACAAAAAGGAAACAGAAATATTGTGCAAGTGAAGAGCTGAAGTCTGTACTCTCACTCCATAAAGAAGTACTTAAGCAGGTACTCTCTCTCTATAGTCAGGGATATTTGCTAATGCTCAGGGGTATATGCTACTCAACATAAGCAAATATTGAAAGCCAGGCCTTAAATTAATTATGGTACTGTTAACATTTACTATTATTGTTTATATTGACCTAATCAGATCAACACTTCAGTATGCTAGGCACTCTATTAACACTCAGTATACAGTAGGGCTGTGCGAAGCTTTGGACCATGCTTTGGATCCGGAGAAGCTTCAGATGCTTCGGCGTCCGAATTGAAGCACTGGAGCTTCCGAACCAATTTGGAAAAGCTTCAGAGCCGCTTCAGAGATCCAGCCTTAGGGTATAATGGGGAATCAATGAAATATCTATAACTTTGTTGTTTTTTGTCTGATTTGGATGAAACGTACAGGGATGGTAGCCTCTGCTGATGGCATAAAGCTTGCCAAGTTTCTAGAAGATTGATGCAGAGACTTGGGGGGAACTGCACCTCAAGCTGCTGACAGACAAAACTTATGACAGAAGGTACAGGCCTGCTAGCCCCTGCTGCAGCCACAAAGCCTGCCAGCTGTTGAGGAGACCGATGCAGGGCTTCTGGGTTCCGGGGCCCTGCACCTCTAGCTGCTGGCAGGCAAAACTCATGACATGGGTGCTTGTGCAACTGACTCTCTGTCTTGGGGCAGTTGCTTCTCTGTGTTGATTATTTCCTCTCCTTAGTCTGTGGTTTTGTAGGTGTTAATCATTGCTAATTAACTAATTATCTAGTAGCTACTAGTGGCTAGGTACTCTGTATTGAGCTGGTTCCTGAGTGAATCATGATTGATTGGTAACACAGTAGCTTAGCAGCCAGGCCTGCAGTAGTTTCCCACCCCCCACCCATGCCCTAAAACAGACACAGTTGCACAAGCACCCATGTCACGAGTTTTGCCTGTCAGCAGCCAAAGGTGCAGGGTCCCAGAACCCCTGCACTGATCTCCTTGACAGCTGGCAGGCTTTGTGGCTGCAGCAGGGGCCACCATCCCTGCAGCTTTCACCCTGCTACGCCTTAACACACATAGGATCCTCTATGTCATGAGTTTTGCTTGTCTGCAGCTTGTGGTGCAGTTTCCCCCAAACCCCTGCACTTATCTCCTTGAAACTTGGCAGGCTTCGTGGCCTCACCAGGGGCCACCACCCCTGCAGTTTTCACCCCCCCTGTGGTGTAACACATACACATGACATGAGTTTTGCTTTTAAAAATTTGGGGTACAGTTTTCCCCAAGCCCCTGCACCAATCTTCTTGAAACTTGGCAGGCTTCATGCTTGCAGCAGAAGCTGCCATCCCTGCAAGTTTAATCTAAATTAGACAAAAACAACAAAGTTATAGATATTTCATTGATTTCCCATTGTGCCCAATGGCCAAATCTATGAGGCTGCTTCAGAGCTGTGTCAGCCGGATCAAAGCAGAAACCCGGTCCAGAGCTCTGGATCGGATCCCTGGCATCCGAAGCTGGATTGAATAGCTGCTTACTTGCACAGGCCTAGTATACAGCAGTCTCAGTCCCAGAAATCTTACAGTCTACAAGAAAAGTAAATGTACCAACCCAGTGCCTGAGAGGTGAGATAAAAATAGTAGGGTGTTTTAATACAGATTAGCTATATGCATAGTTCTTAATCAATTGTCAGCAATAACTGCTTAGATCCTGCAACATAACTTAGGAGTAAAATGCTGTGCTTACCACTGTATGTTGCAGGTGTGACAAGAACTGTCTGTCTGTATGTCAGAGTATAAGCAATCAGGTGTCAGTACAGCATGCTCAAGAATCTGTAGGACTGATACAGTTTCTGCCTGGGTACACTAGAAGAAGCTTCCTTTGTGCAAATCTTTACAATAGCTCTTATTGTTTAGGATTAAATGACATATTAGTTTAAAAAGAGAAGTGATAAAAGAAATATTAATAATTCATTTCAATTAAAGTCCTCATAGGCATACATTCCTTTTGGAAAAATAAAAACATTTTCCCTGTCACCATCAACTCTCTTCTCCTATGGGCTGAGGGCTTTTTGGTTTAATTACCAAATTAAATTTAGTTGTTTTCTTCAGGGTTTATTCCAACATCAGATCCTCTGATGAATTAGTTAATTCCCCTTGCAGTTTGAAAGATGTATTTTTCCTGACTTGAAAGCAGCTTTGAAATAAAATCAGCATTGCAACAAGTGCTTAGAGGCTGCATGTGCAATCCCAAGGGCTCAAACAGCCTTGTTACCACTTTGCCATATTGACACTGGCATTGCACAGGTTCTTCTTACAGGGGTGGAGAAAGCGGAGGGAAGAAAAATGTGATTTTTAGCTCCCTTTTGTTGCCTAACTGACATAGCTGCAAGTCTGCCATTGAAGAGATGGGCAGCCTATGAGGGAGCTTGGAGCATCTGTGCAGTATCTGGCTGTCTTGCTGGCTCCTCACCACTCTACCACAAAAGGCATCTTGGAATGGGAGGGAATCTAACCCAGGTCAATATTTTAAATAAAAACATTTGGAGCTATGTTCCAGGCACTTGCTTGTCTATCAAGGAAAGACTTTGCAAGAACTGGAAGAATTTTTCAGTCATCTTAATACTGGAGCACTTATCCTATTTGACAGGGGAGCCTTGACCATAAAGTGGTAGGTACAGTGTCTTCCTCTGAGGATGCTTCTAAAGGCAGTTGGTGATTTCTAAACAGAGGTGGCCTAAAATCTTGCCTGGTGATGTGAATAGACAAACAAATTAAAGAGCAAGGTAGGACTTATGGTTTATCAGCTGATCTGCAGTTTTGTGAGTTTTCTCTATCCCACAGTAAGTGGAAATTAATCTGTAGTACTTAAGCAATTGTTTTATTCAGGGATACATTCCCCCACACTGTTCAGGTTCCACTTACCATGGGATAGAGCAGGCACATGGAACAGCTACTGAGGATCAGCTGATGTGTGGTAACCCTTCCTCTTTTAACTTGTTCTAATTTATTTGTCTATCCCAGTGACTCCCAGAGGGTGTACCATGGCACAGAGCAGCAAAAGTTGGTTGTGAAAAATGATACTTTTTTTTGTTTTGTTTTTTGGTATTTTTTTTATTTTAAACTGGGGGGATACAGTGCAGGGCAGAGCATATCACAATGTGGCCATGTCCACTAGGTACAGGCAGGGTATAGTGGTGGTCCTTTGAAGATGTCTGGTCCTGGCACAGCTCCCCGGGGTCTGGAAGCTGCCTGTGTGCTGCTGCTGGGAATGGGGAGCTGGGGAAGTGGTGGCAGCACTGGGACTAGAGATCAACAAACCGCTGCTGCCATGTCCTGCTTATACCCCAGGGACATAGCTACACCTGTGCACTCAGCTATCCCCTGCTCCGCACATTCACTGTGCCCCTCTTCTGGGCCAGTAGGTGCAACCCCTCCCTCCCCTCCCCAGGTCCAGCCAGTCACAGGCAGCCAGGAAGCCTCTTGCCTCGCCCCTGCCTCTGCTATTCTGAGCTCTGGGGAGCCCTTGCCAACATGTCTCTGTACCCCCAACCCTGCCCAGCCATACTTGTGCTCTGTGGCTTCCCAGGGCATCATGGAGTTTTTTTACAACCCCCCACCTAAGTCTTGGGGCTTACAACAGAGAGGCTCTGTTCACCTGTTGGCGAGGCTGGTGCCCCAGTTCAGCCTGACACTGCCTCTCCTGAGGAGGGTCCGGCACTGCTACTGCTTCTCCTAGGCCTCTGCTCCCTGGCTGCTGTTCACTTGCAGCTTCCAGCTGCTGGGGAGCTGATCTGGGACTGGACATCTGCAAAGTGCATCCCCGCCTTCTCAATCGCTTTTCCCACCCTCCTCTTTTCTGGTGTAAGAGTAAAGCGTGCTGCCAATTTTAATCCAGAAAAAATGTGTGCCTCAGGTATCAAAAGTTTGGGAAACATTGGTCTATAGAGGCCAGTGTATGCCTAATGTGTATGACTAACAAAGATAAAACAGGTGATTCTTATAACAGATTAAGGACAGTCTCTCTCACTCTCCAATACACACTCAAATTGGTGTCTGGAGTGTGATGAGCACAGTAATTTCCTAAACCAGGGGCATCAAACATATGGTTTGTGGCCTGGGTTTGGCCCTCAGAGCCTTTCTATCCAGCCCACTAGGCTACTGGATGACACTAGAAGTTGGGCCCTTTGGCCCCATTGGGCATGGCCCTACAATACCCTATGCTCCATCTCTGCTAGACCCTGCACTCTGGCTGGCACTAGACCCTGCACCACACCGGCTACTGCCACCAGACCCTGTGCTCCTGCCACCACTGGACCCTGCACTGCCCACACCCCCTCCACCACTGGACACTGCACCCCCATCAGCACTGGACTCCATGCAGCCACTGCTACTTCAGGATCCCATGCTACCACTGCTGCTGCCACCACCATGATGACCAATGCAACAATCCTTGTGCCTTGGGTTGGATCCAGCCTGCAAGGAGCCCTGAGGTCCAGATTCAGCTGGGGCCACAGGTGAGTTTAATACCCCTGCCCTAAACTAATTCAGACCTGTACATTTATTTTAAAGCTTTGAGAATTGATTGCATCTTGTGTCTGCCTTGTTATCTGTGGAGTTCAGAACTTTGTCTCAGAGCAAACCTACAAAAATCCAGTCTTGCCTATCAGTTGAGGGCTAGTCCAAGTCTAAAAAATGTGGAAGTAAAAAAATATCTTGCATTTCATACCATCTCTGGCTTTCTATTGAAGCAGATTTGCTCAGGCACTTGCACTAGGTTATTAAATGCTAAGAGCAATCGAATAGGCTTTGCATATTGCTCTGAAAATATAATAGTGCAGACCTAAAACAAATTTAATCTGTTTACTCGCTTGCCTTATCTATAGGGCACCTAGGTAACTTAATATCCATCCTTTAATTTGATGATCCCAATAGGAAGAATATGCTTTACTGGCACTTAAAGTAGGTGATCATAAATTTGCCATATCTGGCCTTTCCTTCTGATGTATTACAAAGAGAATTGATGCAAATATTTTGGATCATACTTGGGGAATGCCAGTTGTCAAGGGGCTGAATGGGGTGGGGGTGGCATAGAATAAAAGTCCTTATTTCAGCTTGAGTGCACCCATCTGAAATATTTGTTTGTGGGCTTTCTTCTCTTCAGACTTGGCAGTTGAGTTTGAATCCCAGTTGTAGAATTCCTCACCTCATCTTTTGGATCCTTTGCAGCTGACGCAGAAACTGTATGCTTCCCAGCAGAAGGCAGCTCTGTGCTTCTGGCTTGCTGCAGAAGCTCCTCTGGCCCAGGCGGAGGCAGAGAGTTCCCAAGCAGAAGCTCAGTCCCAGGAGCAGCTTCACTGAGAGCAAAAAGTTGTAGCACAGCTTGAGAATGTCAGTTTAAAAGATGAAACCCTGCAGCTGAAGAGAAGGGTATTAATCTTGTGTTAACGATACTTTGTTTTTAGATGTGGGTGGACACAAGCAGTACGTTCATATAAATTATCTAGAAAAGTCTTGCCAGAAAAACTTACTTTCAGTAATAAATAATATATATGGCAATTAGCAAGTGAGATATGCAGTGGATCTGGTTTGGACAGGTTCCCCTAACTTTATATGTCTGTCAGACATCTTGAAGTCTCCTTTTGTCTTTCTACCTTCCCTGCTCCTATCCTAACACACTGTTTATTGTTTTTGATTTGGAGGTCCTGGCTCATGTTTGGTCTGGGTTCCCCCTTCAACCTTGAACTGACTTGTTGGGTATCTTATAGTACCATTGTTTAATTGCTAGAAAAACAAGTAGTATTTATATTTTTAAATGATAGACTATGCAAATGTGTGACTGCCCATTAAAAATCAGTGGGTCAGAAAGTGATCTTTGTTGCATCATTATAAATGTGGAAGGTATGACATTAGCCATCCTCTAAGGCCTAAAGGAAATACACTCTGAATACAGGTTATTCCATAAGTGCATCTTCCTTTGAAGCAACTGGATTTATACCTGGACAATGGAGACACAAATTTAATTAACATCTCTAGTTCAGTGCACATATTTTTATACATTGTAGGTAGCTAACAAGGATTTGTGATAAAATATTAATGTCTTGATAATGATTTTCAAAGGGCTTTTTTACTTTTGTTTTTTTAAAAAGTTGCAAAAGCAATTGCTAACTGTACTTTGACAACTGAATTGTTACTATGTAACCTCCCATCAAACCCCATTTTTATGAATATGAGATGTGAAAAGGGAGCATTCTTGTCATCGTAGCTAACAGAATTGCTACAGTTATTAATGCAAGTGGAAAATAATTATTTTGAAAGAATAACCATGGAGAAAGAAGCCATCTTGGAGGAAAACAGGCATTTGGAACATGAAAGAAATGAACTGAAGCACCAGCTAAAAGAAACTAGGGAGGAGAATTCCAACTATAAAGAAAAGTGAGTTTATCTGTCTTAACTCTCTTGGATCTATCTTGCATTTTGCCTTAAAATCTCACTTAATTGTCCTTCCATTTAGAGCAGCATACCTCCAGTTCCTCTTGATTTATAGTGTTGCACATGAGAAAAGAATCAAGGCTCCAAATTCTTTTCTTTCTTGTTGTTAACTCTTGTGACATTGTCTGACAACCTCTGCGTTTGCTATTATGGTAAGAAAACAATTTCTAATCTTTGGAGTTGCAAACCACAGATTGAATACGTGAAGCAAGAGCATCCTAGGGTTCTAAGAAACCAGAAAGCATAAATAGAGAACTCAAATATTCCTTATTATTTATCATCAGTATTTCTAAAAGAAATCTCACAAGGCTTTCTTGAGTATGTCTCATCCTTTTGAATGCTTGGGGCTGGCAACACCATGTTTTTGAAAATTCAAAGGAAACTGAAAAAAAATCAAATGTAAAGAATGCTGTATTGGGAAGATGTAGGTTATTTTATAATGCAAGTATTCCATTGTTGTTACTAATAGCTGCTAGGGGTCCTGCCCTGGTGGCACCACCTACCCTGGGCTCCTCTGAGGCCTCCACCCAGACAGAGCTCATGGTGGGGTCGGTGGCCCCCAGGCCCCCTGTCTGTGGGGGCAGCCTGGCGGGGACCCAGAGGCCAGTGGTAGGAGAGGGGTCTGGTGGTTCCCTCGCCTGCTCCTCCTGTGCCTGACTTCAGGCCCTGGAGAAGCAGGAGGGGGAGCTCCAGGCTGAGGTGAGCAGGCTACGGGGGATCAGGGCTGCAGAGAACGAGATTGACACCTATTTCCATTCACTGCAGGACCAGTTTCCTGTGTACAGACCCCCCAGGAGAGATGCACAACAGAGGAGTGGCAGAAGGTGCCCACCAGAACCAGGGCTGCTTGGGCTAGCATGATGGAGGCTCCCCAGGTACAACTTGGGAACAGATATGAGGCCCTGGCAGCCTTGGAGGAGAAGTACAAAGAGGATGTCTCCGGGGGGGGATGGGGCCACTCCATGCACGACACCGACTGTGCAGAGAGGGAGCACCAGGAGGAAGAAACACCAAGTCCTCATCATCAGAGGCTCCATCCTGAGGGGAACGGAGGGTCCCATCTGCCGACCTGATCCCATGGCACAGAAGGTCTGCTATCTGCCTGGGGCTTGGATTCAGGATGTCACAGAGAGGATCCCAGCCTTCATTCGACCCTTGGACCAGTACCCCCTGGTCCTAATCCACGTGGGAACAAATGACACGGCCAGGAGCAACCCAGACTGCATCATAGGATCAACCCAGACTGGATAGTTCTAGGAATTTGGTGGGAGGTGCATGCACCAATAGGAGGCCTTAAAAGACTTTACACTAATGTTCAAAGTATAGGGAATAAGCAGGAGGAACTCACCCTCCAGATAGCTGGTGCAAACCCAGACATAGTAGGGCTCACTGAAACCTAGTGGGATTCAACCCATGATTGGGCAGTAAACATTAGGGGCTACAGACTATACAGGCAGGACAGAACAGGGAGGAAAGGCGGGGGTGTGGCACTCTATGTCAAAAAGAAATACACATCCTCAACTGATAGGATGGGGTCAGAGGAGGGGCAAACTGAAGTGCTCTGGGTCAGAATACAAGGGGGTCATGGGGAAAGGGACTTTATGGTAGAGGTCTACTGCAGACCACCCAACCAGGGAGAAGAGCTGGACCGGGAATTCTTGGGTCAGCTCATGGAGGCAGTTAAGTCAAGGGCTGTGGGTCATCATGGGTGATCTAAACTACCCGGACATTTGCTGGGAGGAGCAGTCAGCCAGATCTGACTGCTCATGGAGGTTCCTTGCTGGGATACAAGATCTCCACCTAACCCAGGAGGTGCACAGTCTCACCAGGGGGAATGCCTTGCTGGACCTGGTCCTGGCCACAGGCAATGACCTGGTGAGGGGACTCCAGGTTCTCGACCACCTGGGCAATAGCGATCATCACCTACTGGAATTCACCATCCAATGTAGGGTCAAGGGCCTGCAGCAAGGCAGTAGCTCTTGACTTCAGGATGGCCAACTTCAACGAGTTGAGGAGATTGGTGGGAGAGGCATTGCAGTCCTGGAGAGTAGGGGAACTAGGTGTCTAAGATGAGTGGTCGTTCCTTAAGGAGATGATCCTCCGAACCCAAGGGGTGACAGTCCCAATGTGATTCAAAGTGGGCAAGAGTGCTCAAAAGCCCCCTTGGCTTGCCAAAGGCATTCAGGAATTGAAAGCCAAAAGGGAGGAGTACATCCAGTGGAAGGTGGGGGGGGCGGGGGATCACCAAAGAGGGTGCTCGAGTCTATAGGGAGGCTGTTAGGAAGGTTAAGGTGGAGACAGAACTAGGTCTAGCAACAAGGATCAAGGACAACAAAAAGTCCTTTTTTAAATACATAGGGAGTAAAAAGAAGGCACCAGGCAACCTGGGGCCCCTGCAGGATACACTTGGCAATCTGGTGGTTGCATTAGATGAAAAAGCAGACTTTTTTAACAGATTCTTTGCCTCCATTTTTCTGAGCAGGGACCAGGACATCTCCCCCACCAGGATTCAGGACAGACTCAGGAGAGACTCTGCCAGGCCTAGGGTCAGGGAGGACTGAGTTAGGGAACTTCTGGAGGGGCTGGACATGTTCAAATCAGCAGGTCCAGATGCTCTCCACCCCAGGGTGCTGAGGGAATTGGCAGGGGTCATCGCGGGGCCCCTGGCACAGCTTTACAAGCATTCGTGGTGCTCTGGCCAGGTGCCATATGACTGGAAGAAGGCCAATGTGGTCCCCATTTTCAAAAAAGAGAAGGGGGGAGGACCCAGGCAACTATAGGCCCGTTAGTCTTACTTGAGAAAATTATCCAGGAGCACATCTGTGAGGGACCAGCAGGGGGGATGATGCTCAAAGGCAACCAGCATGGGTTCATTAGGGGCAGGTCCTGTCAGACCAACCTGATTGCCTTTTACAATCAGGTCACAAAATCACTGGACACAGGTGTCACAGTGGATGTAGTCTTTCTGGACTTCAGGAAGGCCTTTAACACTGTCTCCCACCCCATTCTCATTAAAAAGCTAAGCGACTGTGGCATTGATGCCTACGCAGTCAGAAGGGTCGCAAATTGGCTAGGTGGCCACACCCAGAGAGCGGTGGTGGATGAGTCATATTCGACCTGGAGGGATGTGGGCAGTGGAGTTCCCCAGGGCTCAGTCCTTGGGCCCATACTGTTCAATTTCTTTATTAGCGACTTGGACGAGGGGGTGAAAAGCACCCTGTTCAAATTTGCTGATGACACCAAAATCTGGGGCAAGGTGGGCGCGCTAGAATGGAGGGAAAGGATACAACTGGACCTGGACAGGTTACAGGGGTGGGCAAATGTGAATAGGATGGGATTCAATACTGACAAGTTCAAGGTACTGCACTTGGGCAGAAAGAACCAGCAGCATACCTACAGGCTGGGGAACTCCCTTCTCAAAAATATGGTGGCAGAAAGAGATCTTGGAGTCATTATCGATTCTAAAATGAACATGGGCCACTAATGTGAGGACTCAGTCAGTAAGGTTAACTGTACCTTGTCATGCGTCCACAGATGCATCATGAGCAGGTCCAAGGAGGTGATCCTCCCGCTTTATGCGACGCTGGTCAGGCCACAGTTGGAGTACTGTGTCCAGTTCTGGGTGCCACAATTCAGGAGGGATGTGGCCAGCATCGAGAGGGTCCAGAGGAGGGCCACTTGCATGATCAGGGGGCAGCAGGGCAGGCTCTACGAGGAGAGGCTATGGGACCTGAACCTGTTCAGCCTTCACAAGAGAAGGCTGAGAGGGGATCTAGTGGCCATCTATAAACTTACCGGGGGGGACCAGAGGGGAATGGGTGAGACCCTGTTCCCCGGAGCACATCCTGGAGTAACAAGGAATAACAGCTACAAGTTGACTGAGAGTAGATTCAGGCTGACATCAGGAGGCACTACTTCTTCACAGTCAGGGCGCCCAGGATCTGGAACCAGCGTCCAAGGGAAGTGGTGCTGGCTCCTACCTTAGGGGTCTTTAAAAGGAGGCTAGATAATTACCTAGCTGGGGTTGTTGGCTACAAACGACCAACTCACAGGATCATCATAAAATTCTAGTTTATTGGATGGATGCAAAAGTCAGACCATAAACCTTGGTGCTGATTCTCTCAAACACACACACATTCACGCAACCACACACACTCACAGTAGCTAGCTATGAACACTAAGCACCGGTGTCAAGATATACCTATCCCCAAGTGCTGGAGTCCGCTGTTGATGGCCAGTCAAGGCTTCTTTCAGTGTAATGTTGCTTCAGAAGGGGGTTGCCAGCTTGTCCTTCTGGCTGGACAGGCAGGGTGCTGGTCAGGTCACAGAGGGCGCCATTGAGGGTCATTTTTGGCTGCCTTTTATCCCCCTCTGGCAGACTTTGGCGACTCCCCATTTCTCGAGCTTACCCAATCTAGGGGTCGTTGACCTCGAGGGACATCCCTCTTGGTAGCTGCTGGATGGCATCTGTCAGCCCCAGGGGTCACATCTGCAAGTATGTGCAGTCTCAGGAGTCCATTGATGAATTTTAATTGATTCACTGCCGTGATGAATAGACCTCTGGAAGTGGTTGATCAGGTGGTATTTCAGCTCCAAGGGTCTGTTTCCAGCATTGATTAGTTCAAACGGGGGCTTCTGCACCTTTAACAGTGAAGTTTCAGTGAGTTCCTGACTCTGTATTGATTCTTTCCTCTTCTTGGTCTGTAGTTTTGTAGGTGTTAATTGCCGCTCGTTAACTTGGTTATCCAGACTAGCTACTGTATTACACAATCAACTATTATTCTTTCAGGGACCCACTCCATATAGAGATTCCTGCCCTTGCTAACATTGTTACATGGTACAAATTACTTTTAAACTTAAAGTACATTTGTAAAAGCATCTACAAGCTCTACTTTCACTACAAGTACACATTATATAAAAATAATAATATAATAAAAGAAAATGAGAGGGGAAGGAAGAAAAGGTAGAAAAGAGAAAGCATCCCCAAAAGGGGGCAAATACCGCAAGAGGGGCTTTTGCCATATGGAGGAGCTTCACATTTGAGGGGGGAGGCAGGCAAAAAGGTTTCTTGCTACAGGGTCATATGAGCTTAAATTTACCAGGGGTCATATGAGCCCAGTATTCATTCCTGCCCAGGGCAGGGGGTCAGACTTGATGATCTGCTCAGGTCCCTTCCGACCCTACATCTATGAAACTCTGAACCTATACTTTTTAAATGGCTCTAAAACCCAGTCTGGAGATGACTCTTGTTCACTTCACTTTGGTTGTACAGAGTTGCATCTCAAAGATACAGAACTGCAGCGGCTGAAGCAGCCTTGGAGGAAGCAACTATGCTTCAGTATGAAGCTGAAAGGGGGAAATGTTTACTGGAACATGACAGGGAAGAGAAAGAGGAAAGAACGTGAGTTATGGATGAAAAAATACAATGCTTTGGCAGAGCACCTGAGGTCCCAAGAGGAGGAGAAATTGAAAGGAAAAAATAAATTGGTATGCAACAGCTATAAATTAGATTAGATGGGTATTGACAAACGGATGCATGTCTGTCTGTCTGTCTGTCTGTCTGTCTATATCCTATTTGTTATTCATTGCTGTTTTAGAAACCTTTTAAAGACATTAAGCTCAAGCCAAGTTTTTAGATTTATAATGCATTTTCTATAGTCTTGATATGAATAGAAGATATCTTTTCATACAGGTTCTCATCATTTATAAGCCACATATTTAAAAATATTAACTACTGGAGGTATTATGTGTGTGTGTGTGTGTGTGTGTGTGTGTGTGTGTATATAATTTTATACTATTTTATATGTATGGATATGTAATACATATTTTATACTAATGTTATTTTATACATATATGTGCATACTATGCTTGCTTTTTTACTTTCTTTCTACAATACTGTATGAATAGATATGTTTACAACATTTTTTGGGCAGTTATCTGAGAACAAGATTGAGCAATCCTTTTTCACATTTGTAAGTCCTAACAAAAGTTGTCCTACTGTCTTCAGAGAGTGGGAAGTGGAAATCAAAAGGAGGGATTTAGGGCTGGATCCCAGCTGGTGAATGGAATAATGTTGATTTACACCATCTGAGGCTCCTAACTTTCAATCTAGCAAAGACATAACAAGATCCAGTGACTGGAAATTGAAGCCAGAAATATTTAAACTTTAAATAAGATGCAAATGTTTAACAATGAGGGTAATCAGCTATTGTGATATCTTACCAAGGGATGTGGTCATACAATTTCCAACCTGCCATAAAATTAATGAATATCTGAAATGAGATACTGAATATGCTTGGCAGTCAAGAGGTTCGAGAGAGAACTGAAATTGTGAGAGCCAGGATAAGATGCAGAGAACAATGAGAGAAGTTTGTGAACAACAGAAAAAGTGATGGGAAGGAATGTGGAATGATTAATATTGAGAAAAGAGAGAAAATATGAAGAGGCTCGGTTTTGGAGAGAGTGAGTTTTCAGTGGCAGTGAAATAACCTGCAAGAGACATAGGCATAAATGCAAGGGGAAAAGAGAAGGTAATTGGGACTTGGTATGATTCAACAGACTGATTCAATGAATTTAGTCTGATAGTGAGTGTAGGTGTAGGTTCCTCAGCATTAAAAATATTGTTCACAGTGGGCACGTCTACATGAGATGCTTTACTGCGCAGTAGAGCAAATTACTGCAGTAAGTATCCACATCTACACATGCAGATGCTTGTGGTGCAGTAACTGGCTCTAATCGTGAGTAAATTTGTTACCTGGAAATGCAAGTAGCAAATCTATTCAAGATTACTTACTGCATAGTAGCACACATGTAGACACCTGACCAGGAGCAAATGTGCTCCTGGTCAGCCAGGCGGCAGGGGGTGGAAGATTGCTTCCTGCTTCTGGGAGCTGCCTGCAGCCAGGGTGGGATGGGCTCCTCCATCAAAGTCTGGGCAGGGACAATGTCCCTCTGCCCTGAGAGCAGTGAGCTCCCAGCCCTCACTCTGTGATCACAGGACCAACACTGGGAGATAGTTATCCTCCAGCCCAAGTCCTGCAGTCGTAGAGCCCAGCCTGGAGAATACTTATCTCCCAGAACCAGCTCCATGGTCACAGGGCTGATCCTGAGAGATCCTTATCTCGCAGCCCATGTTCCATGGTCATGGGATCTGGGCTGGGAAATCCTTCTGTCCCAGGGTCAGCTCTATGGTCGCAGGGCTGGTGCTGGGAGATTTTTCTCCCATGCTGGCCCAGTGACTATGGAGCTGCACTGGGAGAGAAGGATCTTCCAGTGCTGGCCCCATGACTGCAGAACTAGTGCTGCGAGATAAGGATATCCCCACAGTTATGGAGTGGGGGCTGGGAGCTCCCTGTTGCTGGGGCAAGGGGATATTGTCTCCACCCAGACTCTAGTGATGGAGCCTGCCTCAGCAACAGGCAGCTCCTGGGGGCAGAGAGCAATGTCCCAGTCCCTGTCAGGAGACAGCTATCTCCTAGTTCCTGGGCTAACATCCAGGGGGAGCCTAGGACTGACTCCCCCTGCTGCAGTTGCCCATTGTAGGGACCTCAAGGAGCAGGAGCCAGGAGCAGGAGCAGTCTGCTGCTAGGAGCAGCAAATTTGCTCCTGCATCCCTGTACGTGCCCTGGAGAGTTTACTCTTGAGTGATTTACTTGAGAGGAAACTTCTCCTGGATTATTTGTACATACAGATGCACCCAGTCTCTCTGAACTCTCCCATTTGCACCTGGATTACAGGAGTAGCCATTTTATAACTAATTGGAACAGTGTTTTAGATAGCTCTTATATACTGAGGAATAGTAGGTTTTGCTATGTTTTTCCCCCTATTTTAGCAATAAAAAGTTGTGTTTATATATGGGTGCCCATAACCATGGTAGACCATGCAACTCTGTGCACATCTGTCCTTTGTACAAGGAGCTCTGTGACAATGCTTACTCTAGTGCCACAAGGCTGAGCATGACAGTAACTCAGATGTTAAACTTGAGGTTCTTCTTAGCTAGTGGAATTAATTTCCTATTAAAGATGGTGCCTGCTTGCATACCAGAAGAAATTAGGGCTGTACAAAGCTTCAGCAGCTGATTTGATTCAGAGGAGATTTGACCCAATTCAGCAGCTGAATCTCCAAATTTGAATCTAATCGGCGACCCACTAAAAGGACTGAATCAAATCAGAAGCCTCTGAATCAATTCAGAGATATTTTGAGATTCAGAAGGCTTGCAGGAAACAGAAACTGAGAAGAGGGAGGGGGATGGGGTGATCTTCCATATATGGAAAAGGCTGAGAGGAGGGGAAAGACTGCTCTGATATTGACATCTGTGCCAGTGATACACACAAGTGATACAAGTTTTCCTTTCAACATTTTGAGGTGCACTTTTACAGAAGCCCCTTGCACCTATCTCCTTGAAACTTGGCAGGCTTTATGCCCGTAGAAGGGGCTACCATCCCTGCTATTTTCATCCAAATCTGCAAAAAAATGACAAAGTTATAGGTATTTTAGTGATTCCCCATTATAGTCTGTGGCCAAATCTCTGAATCTGAATTGGGACAGTGATTTGAATCACTGAATTGAATCACTTTCCCTCCAAATTGGCCAAATCTGAAATTAATACTTGCTGCTTCTAACAGGCCTAGAAGAAATGTATATGAAGCCTGTTCCAGCTCCCATTGAATTCTCCCCAAGACTGGGTGCATAAACACTAATGCAGCTTCTTCTGTTCCCCCATTTCCCCTCTCCTTCTATCTTTTGCATGACATTTAAATTGTTTTGTTTTCTTTCTGTTTTCTTTTTTGATTGCTTCTCAGTGGTACGTTTAGTGTTTCAAGAATGTCAGCAACAATTTTCTTTTTCTTTCCTACTGCCAGGCAAAATGTATGAATTACTTGTTGTGCATCCGTGAAAGTAACCACCAAATTAGCATTCTGAGAACTCTAAGGAGTTTTGTGGTAACAACTTTAAAGCTGATACTATTCAATGTATAGCTCTCCTTGCCAAAGCTGGAAAATTAGCAACAGAACCCTACATACACACAGAATCCCAATAAAGTTAATGTAGCCATGTGCAGGCATACAGACTTGCATAACAACCCACTTAGCCATTCTAAAATACACTCTGGGCGTGTCTACACATGCATTTACTCCAGCCTAGATTTACTGTGTAGTAAAATACTGCCGAGAGAGGGTTATTGGGTAAGTGTCTACACATGCAGGGATTTAGGGAGAAGATTTGCTCCAAGTTCCCTGCAGCCCTGCAATGCACCCCTGCGGTTACCAGGGGGAACTACAGGCTGCAGCTGCAGCAGCTGGCAACCCTCCTAAAAGTCAGCCCCTCTTTTCTGCTCCCTGGCCAGTCTCTTCCTTGCTCAGGAGCAGCATGCCAAGTGCAGAGGCAGCCCATGGCAGCTTTCTCTTTAGCTACTCTACCTCCCTACACTATGGCTGCCCCAGACAATGGTCCAGTCAGCAACGACCAATGTCTAGTGATCCTACTGGCTGCTGTGATTGCTTTGCTGGCTCGCCATGCTAACTGTCACCTGGCTCGTCCCGCCTGGCTCCCCCACGACCAGCAACTGCTTACTGTCCTGCAGTATGCCATCCTGGGGTCACTGCTGTGCAGCTGCCACTGCCAGGGATGCTGACGGGCTCCACAATGCCACTGCTGGAGCAACTGTCACCTTTCTGGGCCTCCAGCCCCACTGCCTCTGGGCCCGCTGTGCCAGTCAGCACTGGTGGCTTCATGTTGTCCAGCACACCTGAGATGACAAGCAGTGGCTGGACAGCCTCTAAATGACCCAGGCCACCTTCTGGGACCTGCTCCAGCAGTTCTGACTCCACCTGGAGTGGCAGGACACTGGCATATGCCCAGCCCTCCCTACAGACACCTGGCTGGCCCTTGCTCTGCTACAGCTGGCCATGCCCACCAGCCTCCAGTACATCATAAACCTGTTCAGTATGGGCAAGGCCACCACTGGGGGAGGCTATCCTGGAGGCATGCAGGGCTCTCCAGGACATGCTGGGCCACACCGTGCTCTGCAGCCATGAACCCCAGCAGTAGTGGCAGGGTTTCGTGCACTGGGATTACCCCAGTATATCGGGGCCATGGATGGACTTGCATGCGGCACCCAACAACTAGGGAGACGACAGTCCAATTACCCATGGATCCTGTTACTCATTAACCAGAGCAGAGCAGGGAGCAAACACCAGCACACATTGCTTGCAACAGCTTTATTCAGAATGGAGACAGCTTCGGACCAGCTCCCTCACTGATAGAATATGGGGAACTGCAATGAACAATAGTTTTCTCCCATATTTATACACTTTGGTTTATACTCATAACATTCACTTCTTCTTCGTCCTGCCTTTTGTTCCACCCATTTCTCCTCCCATCTCAAGCTCTGCCTCTGTTTACTGTTTGCTTCATTAGCATGGAATTGCCTATGCATTTCATTCATTTACGTGTCTTTTTGCTATGAGCGCATGTCTAAGACCTTGACTTTTCTTTTTCGGTCAATGGGCAGACTGACCAAAATCTGGAAGCTTCTGGAGGCTTCTTCACCAATCACCATTCACCTTTTTGCATATGTTCATCTCAGATTCTGTTACCAATTACGTGTTGTTTTTCACATTCCAGTTTGTTTTTCTGTCTCAGGTTGTACCATCTTCCACCTTTTTTGGGCCCCTGTATCTTATCTTGTTCCTTACTGTGGCTGGTTCATGTCACAACCCAAGGGTGTGATTTTGTTTGTGCGCGCTTCGGCACTGCTAAATTATTTCCCGCCACTTGGAGCTTTCTTTGCAAGGTGCATTTCTCAGTTGCAAAGAGAAATGCACGGTGCAAAGGAGTTCCCGCCACCCGCATGCAAATTTGTGTCCCACTATTGGCCAGTTCTAAATTATTCCCACGTGGCGGCTAGTGATTGGCTTGCTAGCCGTATAAGAGGCTTGAGCGGTTTCCGCCCAAGTTGGAGGATTCCACAACCATCTGGAGGAGGAGATCTTCACGTCTCGTGAAGATCTCTAAGCGCTGCGGAGCCTAT
>NW_005841883.1:4183181-4184842 GCF_000455745.1 Alligator sinensis
GCAACTCAAGCAAGTTTTCCTGCCTGCACCGCGACCATCTTCGGTGTAAGTAAAATAATCTTTAATCAACCGCTAAGCGTCCATGCCTAATTCTAGCCCGCCAGCCTGCATTCCCCGACCCGCGTGCCAGGGCTGCTGGCCACAGCCCACCGCGCGCCCCCGAGAACCTCGGACCGCTCCTGGCCCGCACAGTTCACAGCACACAGACTCGCACAGATTCACTTGCTGCTTTTTCCTCAGAAAATGGTTGACACAGATAAGATGGTTACTTTGCATAAGCAAATGGCTGGCTTAGCTATCGTTCTGCCTTGTAGTCAGCAGCTTTGCTAGGCCACAGGTCATGCCTTGTATTCAGCTGCAAATCCAGTGCTCCCTAATAATTCAAATTATTATCACCCTAACAAGCACCACCTGTGGTGGCAGTGGAAGCAGCAGTCCCTTCCCCCCCGCCCCCCCAAAGCACCAGGAGAGCTGCACACCCACCAGTGGGGCCAGGATATGGGGTGCGGGAGGCTTTAGCTGACCACCTCCTCTAGCACTCCCCGCTCTAGCCCCCTTGCTCCAACACCCACAGACCCCCTACCCCTGACCACCCCAAGCACCAGTCTCATTGCGTATTCAAACAACGTCTTTATTCCCCCCACATCATATCCCCATCCCTCCCCCCTCAACACCCAGATCCCTTCCCCCACAAAGAGAACCCCCTTCCCCCTCCCTCCCCAACAAACAGAGCCCCTCCACCACCTACCCCACTCACCAACAATAAAAAACTCCTCTTCCCTGTGCAAACTATTGACAAAATGTTTTTTTGGTGACCCAGAGTGGAGGACCATGGAGTGGGGGTGCCTAGGAGAAGAGCCTTGGGGTAGGTGACCAGCACCCCAGTCTCTGGCTGTTCCCCCACAGGCATGGACACTGCAATGCGTGTGGTGGGCAAGGGGCTTGGCACCAGGGGCCATGTGTTGCCCGGCCTCAGATCAGGGGTCGAGTGTGTATGGGTGCCCAGGGATTGTAATAAGTTGGGCTGGGCAGGCCTGGGCCCAGGCAGCTGCTGGACAAGCCCCCTATCCCAGCACTTTCCCCTGGGGTTGGTGGGCCATTTGGTGCTGGCCACTTGGTGTTGGTGGGCCACCTGGTGGCAGTGTTGGCTACAAATGTCCAACTCGGGATCCTTAAAATTCTAGTTTATTAGGCGGATTGAAACACTGTAATCATAAACCTTGGGGCTGGTCCCCACACACACACACATGCACACATACGCACACATACACACACAGAGTAGCAGGCTACAGAGTCAGGTATACCTATCCTACAAGCGCTGGAGTCTGTCGTTGAGGCTTCTTTCAGCGTGGTGTTATCTTCCAGAAGGGGGTCGCTGGCTGGTCCTTCTGGCTGGACAGGTCTGGTCGAGTTGGAGATCAAGAGGGCGCCCCTGAGGGTCACTTTTCACTGCCTTTTATCTGTCCTTGGCAGACTTTGGTGACTCCCCAGTTTTCAGGTTTGCCCAATCCAGGGGTCATTGACCCTCGTGGGACTTCCCCCCCTCGGTGGCTACTGGACGGTATTTGTCAGCCCCAAAGGTCATCCGCGTGTACATGCAGGTTTGGGAGTCCGTTGATGAATTTTTGAATAGGGCTCTGGGAGCGGTTGATCTGGAGATA
>NW_005841883.1:4185074-4205544 GCF_000455745.1 Alligator sinensis
TTGAAAGTTGAAAGGTGAGGAGTATAAAATATAAGCTACAAATGCCATGGCACACAAATAGATAAAAATACCAAACTACAAGGGGAGATACAAAATGCGCTCACACAAATTTTAAAACACAATTCCTTATCTTAAAGTGAGAGAGAGAGGAAGGAAGAAAAGGTAGAAAAAGAGAAACATATCCAAAGAGGGGAGAGCAAATGCAGGCAAGAGGAAAAGGGGGCTTTCTGCTACAGCAGCACCTGCTGCCACAGCTCCAGACCCCACTGCCACCCTCTTTCCTTACAGGCCCACCACGCTGCTGTGCTGCTACCCAGTCCATGGCACTGAGGCTGGGGGGAGTGCGGGGCTCCCGGGCAGCTGGGATGAGGAGCTGGCTGTGCCCCTGCCCTCCAAGCAGGGGGCCTATCTGGAGAGGTATCTTGGGGCCAGTCCCCTCCCATGCTGCTGGTTGACCCTAAGCATGTCCCTGTTGTGAATGGCCCGGAAAGTGCAGGATGAGCTGTCTGTGTGGGCTGAAGGGTGCCAACTCACTACACCCAGCTGCTGCTGATCCTCATAATGCCCCAGGCACACCTGTGCTCCTGGTTTGGGATCCTGAGCTTTGATGGCATGGGGGGGCAAACCCAGGCTGCCTACCAACCTCCACCACTACCTGGAGTACTACCTGTGGCAGCACTACACATCCCTGCCCCCTGCAGCTGAGGACAACATTTACCAATTCCTTGGTATCTGAGAGGCCTGTGCTTGCTCAGCTGCGTGGGCACAGGCTGCTCAATAAAGTTTTGCACTGTCTACCACTTCTCTGCATATAGGGCCTTCCCCACAGCGTGGGGCTTACCACGTGTCTGGGGCTGGTGTGGCTGGTGGCTCAGTACAGTCCTCCTAGCTGGAGACAGCATCTAGCTGAGGCAGGTGTCCTCAGCCCATAGGGTGTGGTATGCAGGCACCTGGCCAGGGCCTGCCCTGGGAAGGAGCTGGTGTTGCTGGTGGCTAGTGGTGTCATGGCTGGCTGTTCCTCATGGCTGGCCCTGGGGCTATGCAGCTGATGAGGCAGGGACTGGCCAGGGCTCCCCAAACTGCTGGTGACAACTGCAGCTGGGGAGCTGAGTGGGACAGAACGCTGCATGCCCCAGGGTTCCTCCTTTGGTGACGTGTCACTGGATGTGCCAGGCTGAGGCAGGAGCTCAGGCAAGCTGCCTATGCTGATATATACCACCTGGTTGTGGCCTGAGGCCTGGGGTGCCAAAATATTGGTCAGCTAATGCATAAAGGGAATGGTCTTGCAGGCACAGCCAGATTGAAGATTGTGGTCAGTCATGGTGACCCACTGTGCCTGTAAGGCCTTGACCTTTATGTGGCACTGCTGTGCCAGCTGATCATGACCTTGCTCCCACATCTCACCCAACAAGGCTCATCAATGTGGGTGTTGGAGCACCCTCCCCGCTCAAACTGGTGCAGCACCTGCACAGCACCCCAGACTGCTACGAGGTTGCCAGTTTCCTACTGGTTCCAGTTGGGGCCCCAGGTGGAAGGCATGGGTGTAACGCATTCATGTGGCCTCAGGCCTGGATGGGGAGGACAAGGCCATGCTGGGTCCTGCACCAGTTTTCTGGGCCCCTGTGCAGCTGTTCTGGTGTTGCTGGCAGGGGCACGACGTGGGACTGGCAGCTGTGTGACAGAGGCTATGCCCCACATCATGTGCAGATGCAGAATGTGGCACTGCCCTTGCTGCACAAAAACTCCCTGCAGGCAGCCCTGCAGTGTTGGCAGGCCTAGGCAGAGGCTGCATCAGGCTGCAGCAGCCTTCATGAGGCTGCTGGCCCCAATGGCACTGCCCTGGCTGCCACACAGCAGAGCAGTGGCTAATAGCACTGCTGAGGTGCTGCTAAGCAGGCACAGGTATCCTGTGGCCTGCCTAGGGGGACACACAGGGCCTGTAGTGCCTGCAGGCAGCCCTGCAGTGTTGGCAGGCCTAGGCAGAGGCTGCATCAGGCTGCAGCAGCCTTCATGAGGCTGCTGGCCCCAATGGCACTGCCCTGGCTGCCACACAGCAGAGCAGTGGCTAATAGCACTGCTGAGGTGCTGCTAAGCAGGCACAGGTATCCTGTGGCCTGCCTAGGGGGACACACAGGGCCTGTAGTGCCCTCAGGCTCCCTGGTTTGTGTGCCCCAGGCTACAAAATGTCTGCAGGCTTTTATAGCCTGCAGGCAGGGGCTGCCATAGAGGCAGCCCAGCCCTGGAGCAGGAGAGACTCCTAGGCTGAAGCCCTGGGGCTGACCTCAGGCCGGCCCCCCAGTTGCTGGGCAGACCTGGGTCATATCTACACGTGTATTACTGCACAGTGACTAACTGCACTTAAATTTGCTACCTGCAGGTAGCAAATTCAAGCACAATTAAGGGTTTTTACTGTGCAGTATGCAAAGCACATGTATAGATGCATGCTTACTATGCGGTAAACTAGGCAACTGTACAGTAATGCGTCTCGTTTAGATGCACCGTCTATGTTGTAAACATAATGCTTAGGCATACATGGGTTACCAAGATACTGTATAAATCAGCCTCAGTCAGGCTGGTATAACAAACTTTCACAATGTTGCTCCGATAGTTTGTTGCATTAGTAATTAATTTGGAACCTAGTAATCTAGTGATCTCAATCATTAACCTAAATATAATTTTAATAAACATACTTCTTTATTTACAGTACCACATGATCAAATCCTGAACTGAAACATATATGCTATTAGAGTGATAGGAGTTGATGATAGCTAGCCACATCTGAGATGCAGTAAATGAGACAGTTTGTTATCTGATAGGTAATAAGAAATAAGGGAGGGAGAGACAAAACTTGAGTCAAGCTTGAGGGGTATGTTCTAAGAAGGAGGATAAACCATAAGCAGTGTGCAGTATGAACACATTACATTTAATCCTCTGCATATTGAACATACTGGACTCCTGCATGGCTGGTAACAGTACTGTATTATTTTATAGGCTTTTTTCTAGAGCCTGAGCTGGTGTAGATCAGCAGAGCTCCATTGATATCAATGACAAGGCACAGATTTGCATCAGTTGAGAATCTGGCCCAATGTGTTCAGCTTTTTAATGATTTTAAATGCATTCTTTGTGCTTAATTATTATGACAAAATGACAGCATAGAATGATCTAAACTAGATTTATTTATAGCCCCTAACACCATCCTTTCTGAATGGCTACCTTATGAGGTAGGTAGAGCCGTTATACCCATTTCACAAATGGGAAGACTGAGGCAATATGAGCCATGGGGCACAGACATAAGTGACAGTATTCACCTGATCTGGCCAGAGAAAGCAGTTTATAGCTATGACCAAACACAAGTGCACAGCTGCAGACTGCTTAAAAAATGGCTGATTGGTTGAAAATCTGAACCCTCACTGGATGCAGGGTCAGATGAAGATGTCCCAAAACAGAGCATCTTCTGTAAGTTGTGTCTGCGCTGCATGCCAGCCTCAAGAATGGGAGGGGGGGGGGGGAAAGGGGGGGAGGGGGTTTAGTCTGGGGGTTTTCAGCCAGCTGGAGGGTGGGGTGGGTTTATTGGAGCCTCCCTGATGTTGGGGGGGCTCCAATACACCCATCCCACCTTCCAGCACTCACTGGGGAACCCCTAGAATGAGCTCCCTCTGCTCCCTTTTCCCCCCTCCCATTCTGAAACAGGAACAGGTTGGGGGAAAGGAGGGGCCATTGCTAGAGGAATCTGGCTGCAGGGTCCCAGCCAGCAGCTAGATTCCTCTCCCCCCTGGAACCAGTAGTGAACTTCTGTTTGGTCTGGGGGATCATTGTAACTCAGAACGCTTTCTGCAACGTGTTCTCAATTACAGTGAGGAGCTGCACTTATGTCTGCACCCATGATGACTTGCTGAGGGTCACACAGGAAGTCTTTGGTGTAGCAGGAAATGAAACCCTAGTCTTCTGGTCACTAAACTAGTGCCCTGGTCATTGCACCATCCTTCCTCCTTAGGTTTACTACCCCTCCATTAAGATTTTGACTTTTAAAATGCTGGAAACAAAGTGTAGCAGTTGCTCCTCCTGCAGTTTCCTTGGTACTCAGTGTTGTTCCTGTCATAATCTGAACTCTCCAGAAGTAGCTTCTTGTTTACATCAGAGATCTCTTTTAGGTTAACTTTCTTTGTCTGAGACAATCTTGAGCTTTTTTAATCAAATCATTGCTGCACTTGCTTTGAGATGGAGTGTCACCTGCACCCGAGCTCTTGTTGTTTTGCTGACTGTTATATTAATGTTGGTGAGAGGTTGGTATTTGATATTCTTTCCTACTCATAGTGATCTGAAAGGTAGCATAGATTTAAAATCCATGAGTGACTAGATGAGAGTTGCCTGGTTTATTTGCTAAAAGGATTTAAAAAGCGAGTTAAAATGAAGGAATTTTTTGAGAGCAAAAATGAAATAAGGCAAATTTTCTCTTTTCATGCTGCTAGCTTGAGTATGTAAGGTCTATGCAGCATGCTAACTCTCTGGTCATTCCTATGCTGTGGGGTTCAATTTCTTTTCTAAAGAGACAGCTGTGAACTAATTTGCCAGACTTATCTGTGTATGTTGTCATTTTATAATGGAATCATAATGGTAGTTTAACACCTTGGTAATCTGTGAAGCTAGCTTTTCAGAATGCAGATTCCTAGACTAAACTGACAAGATGTAATTTGCTTCAGCAGCATATTTTTCCATGTATTAGTCAAATTATATGATATAGGATTCAATTAAGTGCATGTTCATACCTCCTGGAAGGCTTTAATTACATCATGCATGATGCCCATGGGTCTAGTGCCCATCATCTACTCTAGATAGCATATTGTCATGGGATGAAATGGGAGAAAAGAGCTCTATTTGCAGGGGGGAGACATGCCTTTAAGGAGCTACCAGTATTTTTAGCTATCAAGTAATTTTCCAACAATAGTGTCAGCGGCAAATATTGCCAAGGAGTCTTATCTAAGCTTAATCTGCTGTTACTCATTGCACTTCTTTGAGCCTGAAAACTAGAAAATTTAAAATTGAATACATAATACATATATATTTTTAAAAATGACACACATCTAATTAGAAAGCTAGGTTTGGGCAAGAGAAATGATCAGGCTTGCAGGGCTGGTCTGATTTTCTAATTTTATATGCATTTCAGGAAGGAGATCAAGCCTGTTTTTTAATTCCTGCTATAGAAAATGAAGGAAAGGCAAAGAATGCTGACAGGTAATACATGATTGTTAAGATGGATGTGCTGTTCTGCTTTGGAAACACATGAAAAATGAAGTCAGTGCAGTGCCTCAGGGATGAATGCACGGTTGTGCTGTAGGTTTTCAACTGGGTGCGGAAAAAAGAGAAAAGATAGACATGAGCTCAGGTAGATCTATGGCTCTCTTGTCCTATGGCTAGTTGCTTTTTTAATGATAAAGAAAGATGGCTACTATTGGAAAGAAGGCAGTAGTTTAACAGTTTTTCATTCACAGCTCAAGCCAGATGGATTTTCATCATTCACAAAATCTAGAACTGGAGTGACTGATGAATGCTCAGTTTCTGTTGACTGTGGAACATACTCGGCACCATGTTGCATCGTGGGCATCATACAAGGCCAATTGGTATAGGGTAGCAACAGCGTGGGAAAAGAAAAAGTGAGGGCCAGATGCTGAATTGTGGCTAAGGGCACTTAGCTGAGCACTAGTGGGGAGAGGTGGTTTTGCAAAAGGATTAGTTGCTTCCCAGAACTAATGAGAATAGAGTGCTGGAGACTGCATTGACTGTGAACCTTTCCTGGGAGCCAGAACAATGGTGGGGATTTCCAGGGTATAAAATGCCAAACAACATGCCTCTTTTTTCTGGCCGTCCCTTCTATTGGTTTCCAGGAGGAAAAATGGGATAGAAACCAGTAAAGTGGCTCATGTACCCGAGGATTTCCTTACATTGGAAATTGTGATTGGAGGGGGGCAGTCCTTCACTTGAGCTGGCTTTGTGCCATGGGATCTGGCCTAGAATAATTGGGCTGTAATAAAAGGGAGATTATTCTGGCTGCTGCTGAGTAAGTAAGGGTTGACGTAAAAGGAGTACAATCAAGGGAATGAATGGCTACATTTCAGAGCCCCAGATAAAAGCCTGAAGATAGAAATCAAAGAATAAGTAGATTGCTGGTGACCCTTCCAGTGAAATGTTGCCTCTGTGGTCCTAAAAGGTTTAGCACCGATCTACCTCAAAAACTTCTTGGAAAGGCTGCTTGGCCTCCAGCCTTTTCCCTCCAAAATGATCCATCCTGGAGCATCTCCTGGAAACCAAAAAGAACTGGGGACCTTCACAGACTCAGCAGAATTCCTGAGAAAGTCGTCAACAGTATGTGCCAAATGTTTCTTCATCCCCTGACCTGAGCTGAGCTGATTAATAAGGACATCCAGAAGTTACTTCCTGACTAGCCTCTGCTTTTATTTTAATTCTGCAGTTCATCTATAAAATGCAATATAGTAATCAGTGTGGTAATACAAATTAAACCCATAAGTATGTTCAGTTTTAACTCTGTAGATTTCTGATCCTGTCTCTCATATCTAATTTGAGAAAATACATTGGGTTCACAAGATGGAGTACAGCACTCTTCCAACTCTACAGCAGTTCAAAGCCCTCATTTTGTAGATGCTACTTTAGCCCAACCAAGTCAAAAATATCTATTTTAATTTGGAACTCTATTCTGTATAAGCACCAACATCCAATTAGTGAATCTAAAAAATTTAAATTTCCTTTTCTTTTCACAATTTACTGCACTGGATAGCAGTTCAGGTGCCGATAAAACCCTGAGTACCTTTCACACTTCAAATAGTTTAGCTTACTGCCAACATAAACAAAAGCTAAAAATAGGTAGTCAAAATGCTACATCTTGGTTTAGTTATAAACTTCAAAATGTTCAAAGATCAAAATTACTGTCAAATAGTCAGTTGCTTTCCCCCAGCCCTATATTTATGCCAAATATAACTTTGTTGTCATGGTTTCTTAGTCATCTGATTAAAAATAACATTTTAGTAATCTCATTTTTTCAGATTTTATTAAAGCCAATGCAGGTTCTTTTGTGCTTCAGAAAATTAATCTGGATGAAGAATCTAAATCAGTGGACATATGTAAGTTTAGATGAAGGGTGGCCATCATAGAGGACATTCTGGTTTTCTCCTACTCTGTCCTCTATTGATATGAAACCCAACGCCTTTATGTCCTCCATTTTTCTTCAAGAGAAAAATAGAGGACATAAGGCATCTTGTTCCATATCAGTAGAGGACAGAGGACAACCGGACTGTCCTCTGTGATGGCCACCCTATTTAGACTATGCATTCCTCTCTTGATTATTGCATAATGCAGAGGATGAACTAGACCAGGGGTGGCCAAACTGTGACATGGGCAGCCTCCATATGAAGTGTGGGGCAGGCTGGGGAGGGAGCAGGAAACAGTGGAAGATAGGGCAGGAAACAGAAAGCAGAGCAGCAGATCAGGTAGGGGAAGGGAACTGGGATGGTCCTTAGTGAGGATGGAGAGCTTATCTTGTGACATGCCTGCCAACAAGGTTCGCTTCTCCTGAACTAGGCCACTCACAAAGGTTCCCCCTGAACTGATGCCTGATTTGCAATACCCCACAAACTGAGGTCTATTTTTGTTACAAAGAATGCCAAATCGATTTATACACATTAAGCTTTTATTATGCATTTATTATGCAAGCCCCCGCCCCATCCTTCACCATGGCTGCAGAGCAGGCCACGGAGCTGTGCTCTGGCTGCATACCAGCCTCCCTCTCCCCCTTCCCTGGGCAGGCGGCCGGGCGGCACGTGTGCAGCCTGCACATGGTGGGCACCACCACACTGCGCCCCACAATGCTCACCCCCTGGCCCTGCTCCCACCTGCGATGTGCCGCCTGGGACCAGCAGCATCGCCCACTCCCTCAGCCCCCAACCATCTTCCCCAGCCCTGCCCCAGGCCCCACTTACCTCAACGCCCCAGGGGCAAAGGGTGAGTGCGAGCCTGAGCCCAGCCGTGGCTGCCTCAGAGGCTCAGGCCCCGCTCTCCCCCATCTCCCTCCCGCTCCGGCCAGCGCTGGGGGTTTCCCTCCCTTTCTGCAGTCGGCTCTTGCAGGCTGGAGCTGTGCCGCCCTGCAAGAGCTCTTTGCAAAAGTGGAGAATCCGCGGGTTTCTCTGATAAAAACAGGGAATCCATGATTTTCTCTGTTTTTCGGTGGGAAACAGAAAACCCAAATCCCTGGTGATAGCACATGACTAAAAGTTGCTAGTCATGGAATTTGCTATTGGCATTACAACTGGCAAAATGTGGATTAAACTGGGAAAAGCATGTTTAGGCCATGGTCCCATACCATGCAAAACTAATCCTGAACTCACCCAGAGGCCCCCTGAGGGGCAGCACAGGCACAGAGGTCTACCCACCCACTGGGTGTGTAACCTGTTGGATTAGGGTTTTATCTCAGGACAAAAGATAAGATGATGCCGTTTAAAGGCGAGTTCAATGTTTGTAGAAGGGAATGGGATGGATGGCCCAGGACTGAAGGTCTGCGCATACTGGCCAGCCAAACTGGGTAATATAAGTGCAAGCTTACCCTCCACAAGCTGCCCTAACACTGTGTCTTTTTCCAGACTTGAAGACTAAAAGATCAGGCATAAACAAAAAGAGATGCAATTAAAAACAGATGTTATCAGCTCTAATCTTAAGTCTGCTTTAGGATGCGAGCTCAGATTTTGATTTATGGCATAGTGAACCCCTTTAGCACCTTGGGAAAGGCGGGGGGTCAGGGTGGAGACTGGGAATATTGTGGGCTGCCGTAAAGCAGGGAGTGGAGTCTTACCTGCTGTGCCTTGGGCTCTCTGCACTCTGGCCGGGGGTGCTTACTCTTGCAGCTGCAGCTGCTGCATCAGCATGGGCTTCAACTGCTGCAGCTGGAGGACAGTCTTACTGCATCGGATGGGTAAGATGGGGTGGGACAGGATGCCGAGCTGGTGCCTGGCTCACCTACCCCTTAATACACTACTGCAGCAATTCCCAAAAGGTGTGCTGTGGCACACTAGAGTGCCGCAAGGGTGGCAGAAGTGTGCTGTGAAAAATGTGCTGAATGGGGCCATGGAAGGGCCAGTCCTGCATGACTGGATCAGGATCTGGCCTGCAGACCAGTGAGTGAAGTGTGCCACCAGTTTTAACCCAGAAGAAAAGTGTGGCCCAGATATCAAAAGTTTAGGAAACACTATACTACTGCACATGTTTTATTGCATTACTTCCATGAGCTCTTTTAATTACCTTGCCTGTTTCATACATACAAAATCTACATTATAACAAGTTATTCTGATTTCAGTGTAGTCCATCTAATGACTGTCATTCAGCTTCTCTTACTGCTCTGATGTGGGAAAGTGGTAGATGATAACATTCATTTATAAGAAGTCTTTTGCTACCAAGGTCCATTATTTTTTTTCTTCTTTGTATGAGACTGCATGCTGTACTGAGGCTATCACTTTATATTTTTCTTCTCAGTGTGCATAGTACTTTTCCTCCTAATAAAGCTTAGTTTTTAAATTTTGAAACAAAAGTGGTTTGAAGTGTGAGTTCTCATTCTGGGATTCTCTTTTAAGACAAACTGTATATGCTGAGTTATAAAGCAAATTAATGTGTCTTGTTTTGCCTCCTGGAGACTAAAATCAGAATATTTTGTCTAAAAAATGATATAGAAATATTTCAAATTAATGATCATTTGGGACTAACCAATAGATGAATGAGATACCCTGCTTGGAAGAATCCATGATACTTTGGATAATGATGGTAACCAAGTACAGCTCCTGATGCACTAAATCTTTACCTTAGCATGATGTTTGGGGGGTCCTGTGGGTTGGAGATTCCATCTTTTGGATAAGCTCTGACCAACGATGCTCATTATGGAGTCAATGGCACTTTCTCACAAAAGAAAGCATGTAAAACCTCCAATTTGCATAACTTTGTTCAGCCAAAATATCCTCACTGCCATATTCAAGTTGAAAAGATAGTCTTTACTTCTTATCTGTAACTACTGTTGGTGGCGTTTTGTTCTATTAAATTGTTGCACCTTCAATTGCAAAGAAGTGGAAGTAATTCTTGTGTACATATATACCTATACTTTTTGAGTTTCTTTTGCTTGAAAAGCAGTATGGGCTAGTTGCTGGTTGTGGCCGTGTTGGTGTAAGGACACAGGCAGGCAAGGTTCTTTGATATCTTTTAATAGACCAACTGGGTAGTTGGAAAAAAGTTCTTAGCAAGCTTTCAGGTGCAGCCACCCTTCTTCAGGCATAGGAAGTCTCTGCTGTTCTGAGACTCTAAGGAATGAGAAAAGCTAAAAGTGTGACAGGATGTCATGGTGAATGTAAATAGGTAGAAATTAGGAAAACAAAATGTAAAGCAGGGAAGGGGGGGTGGAGGAGGAGTGGGGAAAAATAAAGCCAAAGGTCAGTAAGGGAGACTCATACAGAAGTGGTAATTCAAGGTAGAAAAGAAGCTGTTTGTGAAAAAGGAAATGGCTGGAAATTAGGAAGACAAAGGGCAGAAAAGGAGGGGAAGGGTGGAAAAGAAAAGTGTAAAAGGTCAGGTCTGGCAGGTACCTGGTGAATCAGATGTCAGGAAGGTTGTAAAGCGTCATAAATCCAATGTCTATATTGAGTCCATGATTTTTTGTATCCAGTAGATTTATAAAGTGAAGTTCAAAGGCTCGTCTACAAAAGATACCTTGTAAATTCCTGTCAAGGATTAGAATTGAGAGATTGGAGAGGGAGCGATTGTCTTGTGAGAAATGCGCCCCACAGGTAGTTGGGTATTCTTGTCTTTGATAGATTTTCAGCGTGCATTCAATCTGGCGCACAGTTCTTGTTTGGTTTCTCCTACCTATTTTCCATCAGGGCATTTGAAATATATAACATTTCTGGAGTTGCAGGTGTAAGATCCAGGAATGGTGATGGTTCTGTTGTGGTGTCTAGTTATTGTGGTGGAGCTGTGTTGGCAGGTTTTGCATTTCTTGTCCCAGCATGGTCTGGATCCACTGGGTATGGTTTGGGCCATAGGAAGTTTGCTTCTGGTGATGAGGCTGGTGAGGTTTGGTGCTTGTTTAAAGGCTGGGAAGATCTCTTTAAGAATTATTGTGTATAAATGCATTTCAATTTAGGTTTAAATTTACTAGATTTATAATCATGTGGTAATTTGATTTTTCCATGAACTCTGCCATTTGTTGTGTGCTTCTGGTGATGAGGCTGGGGAGGGTTGGTGCTTGTTTAAAGGCTGGGAAGATCTCTTTAAGAATTATTGTGTATAAATGCATTTCAATTTAGGTTTAAATTTACTAGATTTATAATCATGTGGTAATTTGATTTTTCCATGAACTCTGCCATTTGTTGTGATTTTTGCCTCTTGGCCAATCAGCAGCAAGGGGGGGGGGTGTTAAAAGCCATTCTGGTCTTTCCAACTTCTCTCATTAATTTTGAGACTTCTCTAATTCTCTCAGAAGTAATTTTGTATTTTTCTGTAGTCCAAAACAAATAAAAATTATGGGTGCTCCAATAGAGATTTTTGAGGCCTATACTGATAGCTGACATTTAAGGAGGCGTATTGGCCAATACCAATCCGATTTCTGATACAGCTGCCTCCAGCTGGTAAACTCAGTGTGGTGAAAGGGGAGTGGGGAGGGAAGGAGTGTGTGGGGGCAGGTGCTAACCAGGCAGGGTGGAAGGCAACTCCTACTGCTACTTGCACCCCAGGAGGGTATGGGTGGGAGGGCCATGGGCCTAGATCTGTGTGGGACGGGCTGTGGTTGAGGTTGCATGGGGCTCTTCTTGGTGGGGCTGAATACAAGCCAGCAGTTGCAAAGGCAGCCAAGGGCATACTGGGCACCACCTACCAATCCAGCCAGCAGATGGAGGAGTGATTATTCCCCTCTATTCAGCACTGGTAGAGTACTGTGTTCAGTTTTGTGCACCCAACTACACAAAGGATGTGGAAAAATTGGAAAGTCCTGCAGAGGGCAACCAAAATGGTTAGGGGGATGGGGGGCATGACTTGAAGGAACTGGGCTCATTTAATCTAGGAGACAGCTTTTGAAGGCTGATATAAAATCCCCTCTATCTGTAGCAGGGTTTGAAAGAGGGAGCAAGACCAGGGCAGGCAATTATTTTAGGCAGAGGGCTGCTTACTGAGTTTTGGCAAGCCATTGAGAGCTGCATGACAGGCAGCCCAGGACAGATTAACATTAGTTTGCTAATTTTTTGGGGGGAGCCCTGTGGGTCAAACAGAAAAGCCTGGCAGGCTGCATCCAGCTCCCAGGCTGCATTTTGCCCACCCCAGAGCTAGACTGTTCGCAGTAGTGGCAGATGACAACCAGGAGCAACCATTTCAAGTTGCAACAGGCAAAGTTTAGGTTAGATATTAGTAAAACTTCTTACTAGGATAGTAAAAACTGGAATGGGTTACCTAGAGAGGTAGTTGAAACTCTATCCTTGGATGTTTTTAAGACCCAGTTAGGTAAAGCCTTGGCTGGGATTATCTAGTTGGGGATGGTCCTGCCTCAAGCAGAGGGCTAGACTAGATGATCTTCTATGGTCCCTTCCAACCCTAATTGATTCTAGCTACACTGGGTCAAAGTTAAACCCTACTGCCTTTTATTTAAGATGGTTATCTCAAGCCAGTGTTTAAGATTTCCCTCCCCCTCTTGGAAATAAGCAGTCTAGAACTTAAGTGGCTAAGAGCTATGTGCTTTATGAGCTACAGCAGCAAGCACAGCACAAGCCAGACACCATAAAGGCACCCAGCACAAAGGCCACCCACCCTCAGCTCCTTCACTGCAAATTCCAACTGGTACTCCAGTATTGCAAGTTGCATCATGCCCCCTGGGGTTGAGAGAAGTGGAAGCCTGGAGATCCTGGTTCCTACCATAGCTGGAGCAGTGGGTTAGGGGAGGGGTAGAAAAGCAGTCAGGTAGCTTAGCTGCTACTTGGACAGCCCTGCTCTAAAAACTCCAAGCTCTTCTACTAGGAGACATTCAGGAAAAACAAAACAAAACACTTGTCAAGTATCACAATGTTTATTGATAGATACAAGTATATAAAATCAGGGCATGAACATGTCTTGATAAATTAAGTAGACTTAATTTCAATACTATAATAAGGAAGGACCAATTCAATTCCTCACCATTTTGTTTCACACCCACAAAACAAAAAGGAAAATAACAAACCACTTCCAAGGGCATTTAACCACCTCTCCAAGCTGATCAGGTTTTGTGCAAGTCAACTGTTTTTTTTTTTTCCTTTTTAAAGACTTATGCACTTGCCCAGGCTCAAGGATATTAAAAATCTAGCACATAAAGCCCATTACTAGAGGTAGAAATACAGGCAATATACTATTACGGCAACAACCATCGATTACAGTTAAGGATTCTCTGTAACAACCAAATGGATAATCAAATATTGCAACGACTCAAGTATTACACTGAGCAAAGTGCATTTCTACAGTATTCAGTGTTGCTATTCAGTTTTCTAAACTTAAAAACAGCCTATGATAACTGGCAAAGACAACCCTTGCAATAGACTGCTTCTGCTTGAGAACTTATGATGTAATTATTGCATGCTGCTAATACACTGTTATCTAAACATTAAAGATACTCTAAAATATTTTATGGTAGACTATGATTAAGACATACTACAAAAACCTTTTGCAGAAGAATATCCTATTGATTTACTTCTGCTTTAAATATTGTGAAAACATTACAGCGGAATGAATTTTCGCAGTGGTTAGGTCAAATGCAGTTACATCATAGCAACAGTATGTTTGCACAATTTAAGGCTTTGGCTGGTTCTTTAGTCAGCTTCTTCTTCAGATTCCTCTTCTTCAGCAGTTTCCAGCCAGGTTAGCCACTGGTTGACCTGCAATTATATGAATATGGACTTCAAGGGAAGAAACAAGTTTCAAGCACTCTGGCTCCCATCTGCTTCACAAAACACATGAAGAGTTTTGTTTGGATGACCTTTTTAAGTGCCGATTAGCACAATTTTTCCATACGCAAACTTAACCTGTTTACACAAGCAGCCTAGGGTTCAATACTTACTGTTATTCTCCTCCTCCCATCCCAGATACCCACCTCATTAAAAAGCTTAATGCTTGGGTAAATTTGAAAGAACAAAGTAACTTGAACACTACTACAGAAGGCTGCACTATAGCAGCATTTCTCAATCTGTGGGTCATGACACAAAAGTGGGTCACAAGAATATATGGAAGAGCCATGAAAAGAAAAAAAAAAAAAGGCCATTAAAATGGATTCTCCTTTAAAAGGAGGAAAAAAAAGGCAGGAAACTGGCTTTTCCCTTGCAGGCTGGTAGAGTTGCAGCCTGCAAGGGGCCTCCAAGTCCTATATGCACCCCCCCCTGCCCCACACACTGGGGGGCACAGGGCACTGGGTTAACTGGACACTGATGTTTACAAATGGGCCCTGGTACAAAAAAGGTTGAGAACCACTGCTCTAACGAAGGACTCCAGCAATTTCTGCCAAAAGATTTACCTGGAATAAAGCTTTGCCTTTCCCTGGAAACTCTTGGGTAATATCTTCTTTCCATGCCAAAAAGGCTTCTTCCTCAATAATTTCCATGTCATAGAAATGAACAAAGAAGCGCAGTAACATGCCTATAAAAGTAAGAGACAAGGGAAAAAAAAAAAAAAAGTAGTTGAACAAAACACTTAATGTAGCCCTAGCATCAGAAACAGTTTGCCTGGCTGTAAGAAGCTCTAGGTTAGACTCAACTGCATGTTAAAAGTGTGGCTTAAAATTTACTAAGTACACCATGTAGTCCCTATGGTATCCAAAAGGGGGGGTGAGGGGGATGGGGTTGAGAAGAGACAAACCCCCCCCATCTCAGACAACTGACAACACTTGACAGTATTCTAAGCAAAAAGAGGTTTTAACGAAACTCAGGGGTGTTTACGCACGCGCGCGCGCACACACACACACAGAGCTCCAAGAGCCTTTTAATTGAAGGACCCAGAGCATCATGTGCATCAACATCTCTGCGGCTGAAAGTAGTAGTTGCAGGGGTGCTTTAACTAAAACTAATTATTTGAGCTTTAAAGTGCCCCCACTGACATTTTTCAGTGTGGGGATGCCAATACATGCGACAGTATGGTAAATTACCATGTTCCAGCAGATTAAGAGTCTGCTCCGACACACTAATTACAGGACATCAGAGCAGCCTTGCTGCATGTGTATAGGCACCTTCAGTGTAGAGGCAGAATTCATCCTTATGAATTCATGATGCTGCTTAGACAAGTCAACATGTTAAAAAAAAAAAAAGTTTACTACTATACCTTTTGGAAAGTTGTTGTTGTAGCAGTGCACCTGAAGTGCATATAGAGCACTCACTTGTAGATCAACATGGTCATGAAGGAACTTCTGCATTACTGGCTTGAAGGAAAGCAGCAGCTGTTTTTCCTGCTCTAATTGCTCTTTAGAAGGAGCAGATGAAGAATCTGGTTCATCATTAGGTGGGTTTATTTCACTAGAAATATACTGTAAGAAACTAGAAAAAGAAATGAGTCATTAAAAACCCAAATTGTTTTATTTGAGTAAACTGCAACATGAAGACCCATACATTAAAAGGTAATTATTAGCTAGACTCAGTTTAGTCAGGTTCTATTTGCAACTATTTGGAACACAGACATAATTCATGTTGACCTTATGGCCAAATTAGGTCTCTGGTTAGGATCTGTAGGTCCAATTGTATTTAAACTGCAACAAATCTTTTAGTTCTTTAGTTTCTGTTGGGGCAAAGAAATTTCAGGAGAGTGAATGCTGACTTCACTCCTCAAAACAGCCTCTCTTCCTATGGCAATGTTTAATGGTGCTTAAGGCAAAGCATCACCCACCTCCATTCTGTTTCAGGAAGGAGTGGCAGTACAGGATATCCTTTGCTATAATTAATGAGTACAGAATTATAGTCCCTTTTCACAGTTGCTGTGGGAGGTGCATGCTTTATTCCCTAGATGGAAATTATTCAATAAGCAATTTTCATAACCACTGAAGTAGTATCAACTCACACAGAGCAATTAAAAACAAAAATGCTTCTCACCTGGTCATCAATATATTCACAAATCCTTTATCTACATGAAGTTTGGGTGAAATGTTATCTTTAATCCACTTATAGATGACTTGAGGAGATGGATCCAACTTTATTTGCTTTAACAGTTCCTTCTCTAGTTTTAGAAGCGGGAATAAGAAACTAAGACCTTTCCCTTCTAAGATCTCCAGCATACGATCCTTGTTCTGGTCAATCTCTGACAACACAAAAGAAATGAATGCTGATTAAAAACTTCCTTCCCACCACAAAGTCTACTGAGGGACCCAGACAACTTTTCTGTTTTGGGGACTCTTCCATACTACTTGAACATGGTTCATTGTATGTAAGGGAAGACAGAAAAATTCAAGTCATTATATCAAAAACTAAATGGTTTTAGATCATTTTAATAAACCTGGTAGAGAGCTATTTTGATCACTTACCAGGCAACATCTTCTGCATATTGACTTTGCTTTGTTGGAAAAGTTCTGTTAGCCATTCACGATCTTGTAACTTGGCTAATTGTTGAAGGCAAAGCAAGAAGAGGGGGAAATGGGTGCCACTCTCCAGTGGTTGAGCCAGTTCGGAAATGCTCACCAGTTCTGAAATGATGGCACGGGCTGCAAATTGTGCTAAGTAGGATTTCACCAAAGGGATGTCTACCTCAAGTTTCGGGCACTGGTCCAATACATTCAGGAATGACTAGAGATAGCACAACACTGGTAAACAATGTTAAGACTGTAAACACTAACTTACAGGGTAATAGTTATACACGTTCAGTTCAGTCTATCAAAGACGTTTTACTCTTATACTAGATTAAGGCAAGAGATGAAGAACCCTCACTAAATAAAGGAACTGAACTTCTGAGTGATGCCTAAACAGCCACTATACTTATTTGTCACACTGTCATCAACTGCTTGGATTAATACCCTATTCTTGTATAATTGGTAGTTATTATTGCTGCATTTAAAAGAAGTACCTGCATGAAGTTGTCACTAGTGGCTATTCCTTCCTGTTTGAGTAAACTGATCAAAGAACTTGCTTTCTCTCGGTCTTCATCCGTTCGGTCTAGGGATTGAATGACTACTTTGCTCAGCATCTCTGGAATAAAGGGTTTTGGAGCTCTCATTTCTCGCACACTATTGACAGCATCATTTGCATTTCCATTGTTCAGGTACTCTGTCACAACAGCTTCCTGAAGAGACAAGCAAACAAGTCAGTCTCATTTGTTTGCAAAACTAGACAAAAACTGGGATGTCTGAACAGTAGAAAGCAAACTTACAGTTTGTTTAAGTAGTTCTTCCTTAGAAGGTGGCGGCTTTTTGCTAGTCTTTGCAGGCTTCTCTTGGATAAGCGGTGGATTTGTCTTGAGACCAAGCTGAGGCGGCTTTAAAATGGAAGATAGGGTATTTTAGAAGTCAGATTTCAAATGGTCTAATGAAATATATAGCAAATATGTAGAGCTAGCAAATATTGGGTTTTGCATACTATTTTACTGTGAAAAAGCAAGAGAACTTACAACGCTTAAGTAAAAGGGCCAAAGGATGCTGTTTTATGTACACTGCCAAGGCACAATGAAGCCCTAACTACAGTCTTTAAGCACCAGAAATAGGATTTGACATGCATGAAAAATTAAATATTTGGCAATGAAACTTATTGTTCTTATTAGTTACCTGTCCCAAAGGTGGTGTTTGAGTGCGTGGTGGTTGTGCACTGGGAGGAATCATAGTTATCTGGGGCTGAAGCTTTGGCACTTGGTTTTTATTCATTAGGAAAGACTGTGCAGGTCGCAAGCTGATCTGTAGACAAAACCCCCCCACAATTAAAAAAAATAAAATAAAAAACTAGAGAGCTTCAAGTGCTAAGGCTTTTCACTTCAGGATATTAAATAAGCCTAGACTTACTCTAGTCTTACAAGAGTGTGCTCTATGGGATTAATTCCCTTATTTTACACCTGTCAAGCTAAGCTATAGTTTAGACTGGTCCAGCTATATGCCAATATACTCAAGCACTGGTGAGTGAACCAAGGACAAAAACAAAACAAAAAACAAATCACCTATAATTTTCTTGAATTTTGTTTAAAAAAAAAAAATCCATGTACTTGAAAATCTTCACTGTTGGCTTAGTGTCAGATACAAAGTTTAAACTGCAAGTATCAATGCAGCAGTAGAATTCATTCAACTACAGACCCAAGAAATTTTAACAACTTTTGTTATTTGACACAATCCAACAGTTATTAGACCTGCATGTGACTATTTACATTTTCAAAGGAGATGAGATGTCTCAGTACTATGCATCTGAATACATGCACTAGCCAGTTTTCAGACTCAGGTAAATGTCATTTTATCATCATAGTGCTTAACTCCAGAGCAGAGCGCCTGGAAATAAGCATTCTGTTAGACTACTGTATGACAAAGACCAGAGGAATGACTAGGGATCATGGGGGGGGGGGGGACCCACCCCAAGAACTAACAGGGAACGGGGGGGGGGGGGGGGAACCACTCCAAGAAATTGCCCTCATATCTCATAATCTTGTTCATAGGACGCTGGACACCCCAAGAAAATAAAAGTGAGGGATAAAAAAGGTGAAAGCAAAGAAGGACAAAGAAGAAAGGGAAGAGTAAGAGTAAGAAGTAGAGTTCCAGCATTAGTCCTCGTAATAACGCGTCTTGCTATAATCATTGGGCAATGTTTAAAATAAGCTTTAAGTAATATAGGCATATACCTCATCTGCATTAAGCTGTCCCTTCTTAGAAAACCGAGGTGGCATATCCTTCGACTGTCCTTGTTGCTGGGATAATAGTCCCTGATTCTGGTTATGGTAGAGCTGGCTTTGCCCCTAGTTCAGAAAATGGAGATACAGAGAGAGAAGTGTAGATGATGGGGCACTGCACAACATATGGCAGTAGCATCAGGGAACCAGAAGAGCTCCCTGTCTGCCAGGAGGGAGAAAGGAGAAAAAAAAAGTAGCTTCTATCCCTAAAATTAGGACTTTTTTCTTTTTTATATAGAAGTGCGCGCACAAAACCTCAAGACACCACACTGCAATTCCTGCCTAAGGCCATGCTGATATGCACTTCTTTCCTTCAAGAAGTTTTATTTTTGAGTCTTGTGAGACTTCAAAATGGGCTCTCTTCCATATGGAAGATAGCCTGCCTATCTGGAAACAAAACAAAACTACTCTTTGGCAACACATTCCTTACCTGACTTTTCAAAAAAGATTTTCCTAGGTCTCCAAACTGGGATTGAGCAGGAGGCATAAGATGTCCCCCATGGCCATTGAAGAGTTGATTTGAACGATGACGTCCCATAGTAGGTGAAAATCTATCCTGAATAACGCCAGGACCAGTACCAATTCCGCTTCCTAGGCAAAAAATAGAAGTGAATAGTAAAATTTGAGTACTACATAGGTGATCATAAAAAGAAAGCATCTGACATGGCAACTTTAAGCTCTCATACCTGGCATTTGTCCGAACATATCAGCAAGCCCTCCAAGTGGGTCCCTGTCAAGTTTCATCCTTGGTGGCATAAACGGTCCCTCCAGAAAGAAGTCGCTTCTCATCCCTTGAGACATAGGAGGAGGAATAAAAACTCCTAGATCCTTCAAAAAGACAGAAAACCCATGCACAATTAAATCAAACTGGTCTTGCATACCCTGGACAGCACAATTTAGATTAAGAATTCAGTGTTTTAGGTAGTTTAGTTTTCCCAACTCCCACTGGACGCAAACTCTACAGAAGAGTCCTGAAGCATGCCACTGATTTGATGTAGACACATGGAAGGTACCTACTTTTACTGCATCTTGACGGATTTGATTGATAGTCTTTGGTCCATTGTCAAGAAAAGCTTTGCGAGGAACCCAGTTGTGTTCTCTCAACTCCACAGTATCCTTAAAAAAAGGAAAAACAAGCAAACAGAGTTAAAAATTACTTAAGTCCCCCCAAACAGAAACTCAAACAGTCAGGACCTCAGGAAACAAGGGATCTGTAATCTTACCTGCAGCAGGAAACGAATCCTTGCTGGCAATTCCTTACTTGACATCAAGGAGCGCATACGGGCAAAGTACTGATCCATTAAGGACTGAAGAGAAAGATAAATGAAAGCCAACACAAACCATTTAGTTGCTCAGTTTCTCATATAATACAATACAACCAACCTCTTTAGTGGGAAACATCCAAAAATAAGCCCTGTAAGCTTCTCTTCACTTCTGAAGAGAAAGTAAACTGGACTATAGCCAATTCACCTCCAGTACTTAAAAATAAAACCCCAGCCACCTGTAAAATAGTAAAAGCTGTAAATACTCTGTATTGTTTCACTACGATTTAAGACTAGAGATAGCTATAGGTGTACACTGCAGTAGATCA
>NW_005841883.1:4205554-4210197 GCF_000455745.1 Alligator sinensis
CACACCTATTTGTTCTCGAGTGTTCTACATCTATTACCTTAGTATAATGGTTGAACTTGGCTTCAGAGAGCCTAAGAAAATACTTGTTTCCATGTTACAGACAGATTTTTAAGAGTAGCCATATCAAATTATCCCTTATAAATCCAACATTGCAGGGGCAGGGGGAAGCCAAGGCAACACCCAGTTCTCCATTTCAGTGTATACCTTGTGATAAAACACTGCAGATTCTTTAAAGCCTCTTATTTCCTTCAAGTGCATTTTTTCTGAACTGCAATATTGGCAACCAGACTGAAGCTAGATCACCAAATTAGCATAGTTTGTGAACCAAGTACCCAGCGTATCATACCGAGTTTGAGACATACCTTGGCTTTTGCATGGTCTAATCTAGGTCCCACTGTCCTCATTATCTGACAGAGGCACTCCAAATCCTCCCCCATATCCTTGAGTTGGACTCTCTTCTTCTTTTCCAAAAGCTAAAGTGAAGAAAGGTACATTTTAAATATACAATGCACTAAACAAAAGTTAGTCAGCTTTTATAGTTCTACTGCAAATCCTCTGGCACCTAATCTTCATCAGATTTTTTGCTAACAGCTTTGTTAACTACATCCGTCATGCGACTTAAAGACTATGACTTTTAAGAGAAGTTTTTCAAAGTCTCCTCAAAAGGAAAGAGGAAAAAGCTTCAGTATGTAAGACTTGCAAAAGAAATATGGAATATTTCACTTTAAAAGACCATTCTGCAAATATAGCATACACCAAGTTTAGAAAACTCCCAGCACTTACTGTTTTGATGCACTTATGAAGGATAGATTCATGAATAAGATCAAGCTTGCCAAGTTCTCCAATGAATTTGATGTTCCCCAGCATCTTAATCTTGGCAATGGCTCTCTGTTCTTCCTCCTCAGGGAGAAGGGGAGCATCATGCTTGTCGTAGACTGGAAAAAGAAGAACTTGTTAGAATACTTCTGTGCAGGTTTAATTATTTACCACTTTCCCTTTATGAAGAAAGTGTGAAGTCTTACTATCAACATTTCGGGTTCGGTTTTCAAATTCATCCTGGAGTTTAGAAATTAGGAGGCGTCTGAATGTCTAGGAATAATTAAAAAAAAAGATTAAGTTCCAGAATAATGTGGTTAGCCACACTATCAGGATAAGACCCAGAGGAATAATATACTTACTGTGCTTTGCTTCTGTCCTGGATGACTCTCTGCTGATGGGCCATCAAAGTTGGGTGCATCTTCTGCCAGTCGCAGACATAGTTGAGCATATAGCGAGCTATACTTTGGCTCTTCAAGGGCTTTGTCTACGATCTAAAGAAAAAGTGCTATCCTTACTAGAAGCATTTGCCTTTATTCTTTGAGACTGACAAGAAATTATGAATAGCTTATCCACATGAGACTAGGTCAACTAGAGTGGGAGTACTATTAAGTACTCCCTACAAATTAGGAGCCTGGCAAGCATGGCACAGACAGTACAGTCATTCATTCAATTGCCAACCAGACAATCTCAAATACCCAAGGAAAAAAAAAAAAAAAAGAGTCAGGGAAGTGCTTAAGTCTTGCGTATTTGGCCATGTTCACAAGCGTTTAACAGACAAGTACTCGACCCCCCCCTCCCCTCCCCCAACACATTAAATGCAACTGCTCATAGACTACTTCCCACATTCATAAAATTTCCAATGTGGCTCAATTTCATTTTAGTTTGCATATTTAATCCCATTTTCCTTCACACATTATCGTGGTGCTTTCACCAAGATTAAAATCGCCCTCTCTGAACATGTACAACTGGTTATTAATTCCAACTAAAGAAAACAAGTACCAAAATTCAGCATATCTAACTTACCAGCAGTATGACCCCTTTTAGGATGAGCTTAGACTCTACACCCACATTGAGGAGCTCAAGGCATAGCTTGTCAAACTTTTCAGGAGTAAGCTTATTTAGTATGCTACAGATAAAAGAAAAGGAAAAAAGTTAATTCCAGATACCTTTACATAAAACCAGATTTCAATTTTCTTAAAGGCCTTTTTTCTGCATCTTAGAGGCAGTTTAGATATGTCAAACAGGAAGTTAGGGTATGCAAAAGAAATATGGTCCCAGGAAAGCATGTTTTGCTGTATAAATACAATTTTTCTGTGCTGCATTTTCTACTACTACTGTCCCACCAGATAAGCCAGTTGGGTTCCTCACCCACTCGATTAAGGGAGCTCCTTCAAGCTCATGCACATTTTTCATACCCTCTTACAGGAATAGCACTTCAATAACTATTTCATATGGAAACCATTACTACACTTTGAAAGTAACTTCTTTTCCATTTTGTCTTATCAGTCAAAGTACTCCATTTACCCACTACTAGCAACCTTAAAACAGAACAACTTACCCTCTTACTTTCCTGAAGATTGCGTCATGTCGTTCTTTATCATTTGCGGAGTCGTCATCTCGTCTAGTGCTTCGGGAAGGAATCCATTTCTGAGCGTTTTGCCCTGGGGTTTTCCCCAGGAACTCGCTGTGAATATTAAAGAGACACTTGTATAAAAATACAAAAGTGGCTACTCAAATGCTGCCTTTAGTGGAACTACAACTCTAAACATCAGACTATTAACTCATAATTCTTTTTTGGCAGGCACTGTAAGGCTAACAGTAACTTCCAAAGCAGATTTGGTATTCCCTAGTGGCCAAGTGATAAAGGGAAAACAAACAAACAAACAAAACACACAACAACTGATCCCCCCATTTCATGTTTTAGCTACAAAGCTGCAGGCAAAGCAACACAGGAATGGATTCTTCTGAAGAATAAAGACAGTTTGATAGACTGGACTGACCAAATTCAGTTACAAGCTTAAAGCATTTCATGTAGAAGAAATGTTTTACACACACACACACACACCTCTTCAATTTAAAAATTGCTGCTAAGCATTCATTTATGCACATAGTACAGCAAACATACATACCTGTTACCGGCAGTCTTGGGATAGTGCTGAGGTGCACCCCTACCACCTCCTCCGCCTGAAGAAGCACTATTGCCAAAAAACAAAATTGTTTAAGGTCAACACACTATTCCAACTCCATGGACTTCTCAAAAAGAGCATCTCAAACAGAAGTAGCTAAAACTTCAGTGAACATTTGAGAATTCAGGTATGCATCTCATAAACAAGTTAGAGAGCCCAACTGCTTTACACTCTACACAATTAGATTTCCCGCGCAATCTGATCAGTTTCTGTCGTTGTCAGATTTTTATAGTGACTTCTTGCAAAAATATCAGTACCTGAAACGAGAAGCACCCCCTTCTGCAATCGCACTCTCCACTTTGGCGGCTTGACAATGAAGAATCTTCAAAAGAATAATATTAAATTGACGGGGTGGGGAAAAACAAAACCTAGAAAAACAAAGCAAGCATCTGTATTACAGTGGATTGTTTGCGACCCTCATAACCATAGTTAGGTTTTTTCACAGCTAAACAGTTAGCTTACTATTCTTAATAATGGAAAATAAAGGAATCTAGACCCTTTCTTCTGACCAAAAAGACCTGGAGATTTCATATTTCCTTCTTTCCAACTGCTACAAATTACTTCAAAACAAACCACATACCAAAGAGTTTAAAAATTAAATGTTATTTATTCTATTATGCACTATAGCAGGTACAATTATTTTGCTAGTAGAAATCCAGGGACATCCACACAAAGGCCAAGTTTGGACAGACTGCATTAAAGCACAGCAAAGCCAGATGCAACAGATGACAAAACGTTTGATCAGGGCCTACTTCACCGATGTAATGCCTGCTGAAACTCGGTTCCTACAGTAGTTCTGCAGCTATAGGAAAACCACTGCCCTAATAACACTAAGGTCCTAGGTTTGATCCCCCAAATTGGGCTAGATTAGCATTTCTCAACCTATGGATCACTGGGTCGTAAGAATATGAGGGTTGGGAACAAACTTTAAAAATGGATTATTCTCCTTCTGAGAAATGTGGGAAACCATGGCTTTTTCCCTTGCAGGCTGGCAAGGGGCTGCTTGCTCCCTGACCCTGGGTCCAAGGGGCACCGGCCGTTGATGTTTCCAAATGGGTCCTGGTACAAAACAGCCTGGGAACCGCTGGGCTACATCATCTCTTGAGATCCCTTCTTTTATGATCTATTGCAGTGGTTTCCCAGTCTGTGGTATGGGCACCACCAGCGGTACGCGTTAACAGATTTACTATAAATTCCTTTATACGACAAAAACATGCTGGTGGTACTTAAGGTTGTATCATTTTAAATTGGTGGTAGGCAGTCTGTCAGTGTTTGGGGACCGCTGATCTACTGGATTTTCTGCTCTTAACTCTAACCAGAGAGAGTGGAGGCATACCAGCTCTGAGGAGGAACCCAACGCGTTGGGGGGGGGGCTTTGAAAAACAAACAACCCCCCCTCAATCTGTTTTACTTTAATCACCTCCGTTATTTGCTCAAAGCCCTCTACAATAATAATAAATAAGTGGGGGCAGACGAGCTCCCCTGCTAGGAGAGAAACTAAGAAACCATTTTTAAGAAAGCTGCGAGGCCACGAGGGGAGCGCTGCCGGCCAGGCCCGGGCCGGCTCCCGGCCGCACAACATGGCCGCGGCCGAACAAAAGGGCTGCGGCGGCGCAGCCCGGGCGGAGCGGCGGCGCC
>NW_005841883.1:4210941-4215732 GCF_000455745.1 Alligator sinensis
CGGTGCGGCTGGGGCGTGGGGCCGCACGGAGGGCATCTCTGCCTGGGGAGCGTGGCGGGGGTTATACTGCACCTACAGCCTCATCCCTCTACAATGCACCCCCCTCTCCGTCTCCCGCGCCTCTGCAGTGGCCACACAATGCCTGGCGCCCGGCCATGCTTGCAGAGAGGTGAGCGGGGAGCCGGCCCGGCCCTGCCCGCCTGGAGCGCGCTGGGCACGTGGCCCGGGGGGAGGCCTGCCCTGCCCTGTCCCGGCCATCAAGCGGGGGGCTGTTGCCTGAAGAGCCCCTGAGCTTGGGTGCCTTTTGCATGGTCTCCACAGGGTTGGAAAAGCAGGGGGGGGGCGAAGCGTGTTTTCATGCCTGGCTCCAGGAGGGGATTTTTCTCCTATTCTGCCACAGAGGATGTACACGTTTTTATGCCTCCACCTCGGTGGAGGATGAAGGATTTCATTCGAGCTAAAAATAAACCAGCCAATGCTTCCTCAGGCATCCTTTTTATTTGTTTTTAGGACAGGACCTTACACGACCCATCCTTTTGATTTGTTTTGAGGATCGGACGGTCTTGTCTAGTGAGGCAGCATGTGCTCCTGTGGCTTTGCTGCCACCCTCGAGAGCCCAGCAGACTGCATCCCAGCTGTGCCGGGAATGTCCTCGGAGATCTGCTGGCTAATGTAGTTTTATGATTTGGTGATGCTCGGGAGAGGCCTCCGAGCGTGTCCGTTCTTGCAGCGAATTGTTTTTCCCTTCACTTTTTGGAGAGGGGGATGCAATAACAGAAGGACAAACTTGAGCCCATGTGGAGGCCTGGCAAGAGAACTTGATTTCAGGGACAATTGGGAAGGTTTCGACTTGTAAAAATTAGTCCAATATGGATGTCAGACTTTCATGAATAGTTATATTTATGCAGCTTGATTAATGGGTGAGCACACACAAAATGTGTAAAACCAATCAAGGCAACCAACATTTGTCAGCTACATTAAAAGTTGCAAAGCATGCTAAGACATACTTAATATCACTGGCTTTTCCTTCAACCTTAGCATCCCATTTGGACACCAGTACAGGTTTTACTCACTTTGTGCTGTGCAGGCGTTCCTGGAAAAATGGCACATAACTCAAATTCACATAAGGGGAGCCCACTTCACAATTTAACAAATAGGGATATGTTCTAAGGCCTGTCTGTACCCCAGATCCATTACTACCACTTTTACAAGACAATTTTTGGTACTCACCGACGGCAGACAATATACGCAAGCGTGGGGCACTATCATACCAGGGATGCAACTACAGAAACGTGTTGCAGACAACAAGTGAGGAGCACAGATCCACACAGGAGACTATATTTTGGTGCGTGTCACTCCTGCAATGCACGGCGTAAACCAGCTGACTGCAGGCTTCCACCACACTGATTGCATGAGTGAATTTACCTTGCATATAATAAATTTTTGGTATAAAAAGAAAGAGCAAATTGGCGCATACAGAACCTGCATAAACCGAGGGACACCTGTATTAATCTAGTATATGACAGTAAACATTTGAGGCTTTGCAACATATGCCTTTACTCAGCCCCTGCCTAAACTAGTCCTTGAACAGACATGGTTCAGCAAAATACAGGGTAATACTCCTTCCAGGAATGATGGCCCGATACAGATGCCTTTTCCCTAAAGAGCAGCTCTACCTAAAGAATGGGCTCTAATTTCTAATGGCAAGCCTGTTCTGGAAAATTACTGCGCTAGGACATGGCATCATTGGAGTGATGTGGTAGCTGTGATGGCCCAGGAAATATGTGAGAGGCAAGGAGTTTTGTGGGTTATAGCTTTTACTAGATCAGCTGCATGTTTGGGATAGACTTAAACAAGCTTTCAAATGTACTGCATTCTTCTCTAAATCTGTGAGGACCCTCAAACATTCTCCCCTGCTCTGTACATGCTACCTCCTAAATGAGAGGCAATATAGTTGTGTTAATGAGGTACTTCAGACTCTGTGCTAGTTCTGGACTACTACCTCCCCTATGGTATATTTCTAGTAGTTCATATGACTTCAGAGTTTGATGTAAAAGTTTGTGAGAAAGTGATACAATCACTTCTGGACTCTACTGCTGAAGTTCAAACAAGTGACTTTACAACAGCCTCTAATTTTCTTTAAAAAAACCCCTTGTACCAAATACTTTATAAGAGGCTCTCAAGACCACAAACTATTGTGTCATAGGATTTATGCAAGGTTTAAGTCAGGGATAGGCAATTATTTTGGCTGGAGGGCCACTTAACGACTTTTGGTGAGTTTTCAAGGACCCCAAAGGTAGCCCTGCCCTTGACGGATGCCCCACCCCCAATCGCCATCTTGGGACCAAAAGTCCCACCCTTAACCCCTGATCTTTGCCATCAGAAGTTCCACTCATTGCCCCCAGAAGAACTATGTTTGGGAATGGCGGGAGAGGGGGTTGTCATCTTGGAACTAGAAAAAAACAAATCATATACTAAAAAACAAATATCTACTATAACATGTTTTAATTTTCTTTAAAAATATATTGTTGTCCTGATTTACGGGGGTGTTTGCATAGTATATATAGAGTTGATTGATTGCATAATCACTCTCCATGATCTGATCGCTTTCTCTGTCCAGCACAGGGCGGGCGAATCTCTCACTAAAACAGAAATCCTCAACTTTGGGAAGGCTGACTTCCACAAACTCAGGAGACTGGTCAGTCAGACACTAAGAGACCATGGCTTCCTAGAAAGGGGAGTCCGCAAGGAATGGCTGTTCCTAAAGAACATAATCCTTGAAGCACAAGGAAAATCCATTCTGTCCTGCAGGAAATGCAGTCAGCAGGCTGGGAACCCCCCTTGGCTTAATAGGGAACTTTTGGACCTCTTGAAACTAAAAAGAGAAGCTGTAGCAGGACACTAAGGTGCCTGCTACTCTCAGAGTAGAGGCAGGAACCCAGGTGCTGGTTGCTGGGACAACCAGTTAAGGAAGGAATTGGCTGCACCCGCACCTGGTCAGCTGACCGGAAGGGGCAGGGCCTGGCTCCCACATAAAACCCCGGGCCTCAGGCCAAGAGGGCAGTTCCCTGCTGGCAGCTAAGGGAAAAGGGAGCTCTGCCGGACAAGCGAAGGGGAGAGGACAGACTGCTTGACCAGCTCATGAGACTGTTAAGGGGCGGAGTATCCCCCGGTAGGAATTGAAGGATGTTTTAGCCAAATGATGTTTTAGCCAGGCGGCTTGGATTTTGTTATAGCCCAGGGGTTTGTGTTTTGTGTGTACTGTTGGATTGGCAGTTTGGGTGAGGCTAATAGGGGATGGAGGAGGCCTCATAGGGATCCCGCAGCAGCGTGGGAACCCCAGCCCCAGAGAGGGGGGCAGTGAGAAGCCCCAGAGAGGGGGCAAGGGGAGGGCCAAATTATAACAAGGCCCAGATCAAACCACGTCAGTATCATCCGCGAGGCTTGGGCTGCGGTGTAGGGGAGGAAAAGGAGCCGCAGATAGCGCCCCCTGGCACCGGGGCAATAAATGGGCAGCTTCCCGCTAATTAACATCCATTAATTAATTGAGATCAAGGCATGGCAGGAAAGAAGGCGGGTGGTTGGCCCATCACAGGAGGGCGGAGTCACCGATAGACGGACTCCAGAAGAGGCACTCCTGTCACAATGGTACATTGGCCGGGAAAGTTTTATACGGTAGTATGCATCATAGGACGCTGGTTTGCCTGTATGAAGAAAAGGACCCTTGGGTCCATGAGGAGAGAGAAACAAGAACAGACGCTAATCCCGGACCTAGATTCATGGCAGCAAGTTTTGGATCAGCTACATCAAACAGTACAAGGCTTACTGGATCAAGCCGCAAGACAACAGGCACTGTTAGCCAACGTGATTGGAAGCATCCGCCCCCGACCAACGATTCGGGTAGGAATGTGCGGCTACGGAGCACGAGTTGACTCTGAGGCAGGAGATGGGCCATCCGCAATTTTGGCGGAAGTGACAATAGAGGGGAAAAGGGTATTGGCTATGTTGGACTTGGGCTCATTGCAGACTATGGTGCAGAGTGACGTTGCCAGCAAGGGAGAGGGAAATAGCCGATTGCGCGATGGCGCAGTGTTGGTGCAGGGACTCTCAAAATTGACAGGGTGAGGGTCGCCCTACAAGTAGGTAATAAGACCCGCCAGATGGTAGTTGGGGTCGCGGAGCATTTACCCTACCCAGTAGTACTGGGCGGTGACTGGCCTGAGTTGTTAAAAGAGATAGCCAGTGTGAGGCGAAAGGACACCGCTGAGGGATTCGTGGGTGAAACTGAACAATATCCTCCCGAGGAAGAGGCTGAACAAGGTGTGGATGTCGCACATTTGTGGGAAGATGAACATTTCCAGTTGGAGCAGAGTCAGGAGGCAGACTTTCGGTATGCGCTGCAGGAACACCTCGCCCAACGAAACGGCGAGGTATTAAGACCAGAGCTGATGAAGACAACCCTGAGGTTCGAGGAAAGAAACGACCTCTTATGCCAAATTGAGCAAGGGAAGCTGGAAGGAGGGGAGGTCATACAGTTATTTGTACCTCGGCGATATCGACGGGCCTTATTGAAAATGGCTCATGAGCTCCCTATGGGTAGGGGTTTAGGTTGTAGCCATGTTGGTCTAAGGATATAGGCAGACAAGGTTCCTTGGGTGAATTTGGTATCTCTTATTAGACCAACCCAAATGGTTGGAGAATAGTTGTTAAGCAAGCTTTCGGGTTCAAAAACCCTTCGTCAGGCTCAGGAAGCTGCAGCAGTTGGTGTGTGCTCTTCCTGGATGGAATGAA
>NW_005841883.1:4215898-4227607 GCF_000455745.1 Alligator sinensis
AGGATCAGGACTGAGAGATTGGAGGGAGAGTGGCCCTCCTGTGAGAAATGTGCCCCCACCGGTAATTGGGTGTTTCTGTCTTTGATGGATTTCCGGTGTGCATTCATTCTGGTGCGCAGTTGTTGTCTGGTCTCTCCTACGTATCTTCCATCAGGGCATTTGGTGCATTGGATGAGGTATACTACATTCCTGGAGGTGCAGCTGTAAGATCCTGGAATGGTGATGGCTCTGTTGTGGGGTGTAGTAATAGTGGGGGTGGTGGAGATGTGGGGGCAGGTTTTGCATTTCTTGTCATGGCACGCTCTGGATCCTTTTGGTGTGTTCTGGGGTTGAGGAAGTTTGCTTCTGGTGATGAGGTTGGCGAGGTTCGGTGCTTGTCTGAAGGCTAGGATGGGTGGCTCTGGGAAGATCTTTTTAAGAATAGGGTCTTTTTCTAATATGGGTTGCAATTTTTTGAGGATTTTCCGTACAGGTTCAAGGGATAGGTGATAGGTCATAACCAGCGGTGTGCGATTTGTGGGTGTTTTTCTTCTGTACTGCAGCAGTTCTTCACGTGGTATCCAGGTGGCTCTTTCAAACGTGCGATCTACCTCTCTGGAGGAGTGTCCTTGCTGGGTGAAAGCCTTTTTAAGATTGGTGAGGTGGCAATCCCGGGTGTTCTCTTCAGTACAGAAGCGATGGTATCTGAGGGCTGGAGGGATGGTGACTGTTGAATTTCTGATGGAACTCAATCAGAGATTGCAGGTTCTCACTCCAAATGATGAAGATGTCATCGATATATCGTAAGTACAGCAAGGGTTTGATGGTGCAGTTCTTAAGGAAGTCGTCTTCCAGGTGGCTCATAAAAAGGTTGGCATACTGTGGGGCCATTTTAGTGCCCATAGCTGTTCCCATCATCTGGAGGAAGTGTTAATTATTAAAAGTGAAATTGTTGTGTGTCTTTGGGTCTGTATTCTGGGTTGTAATCTTGTTCCTGTAGATATGTGAGGCAGGCATGGATGCCATCCTGGTGTGGGATGTTGGTGTATAGGCTGGTAACGTCCATGGTGGCTAGGAGTGTGTTGCTGGGACCCTATGGGTGGGACATTTGGGCTGGGACAAAACAGAAGCCAGTATTTGGGGAAGATTTTTTTTTTTTGGTAAGATTTTTTTTTTTTGGCCCGGACTGGTGCGGGAAGTGGCGAGGTATTGCGCTTCATGTCCCGTGTGCCAAAAAGTGAACCCAAGGCACCCCCCCAAAGCTCCTTTAATTCTGATGCCTCTGGTAGAGGTTCCCTTTGAGAGGGTGGCAGTGGACATCGTGGGGCCACTTCCCCGAAGTAGCACTGGAAACCAGTACATACTAGTTTTATTGGATTATGCAACCAGGTACCCGGAAGCCGTGCTGGCGCGGACAGTGGTCCGCGCCAAAGGTGGCGAACGAACTTCTGAAGATATTCGCCCGAGTAGGACTCCTGAGAGAACTACTGACCGATCAGGGAACCAATATTACATCATGCGTGTTCGAGGGAGTGAGTAAAGCTTTGGGGATTAAACACCTGAAGACAGCTGTGTATCATCTCCAAATGGACGGGCTCGTGGAACGTTCTAATCAGACACTGAAACAAATGCTAAAGAAGTTTGTGGTTGAGTCCTCAGAATTTGGATAAAATGATACCACTTTTGTTGTTTGCGGTAAGAGAGGCACCCCAGGCCTCAACTGGGTTTTCACCCTTTGAATTATTATATGGTTGGCAACCAAGAGAATCCTAGATCTGATTAAAGAGTTGGGAAGAACAGCAGAGTAAGGACCAGAACGTGATCCAATATGTGATCCAACTGCGGGAACGCCTGGGAGCAGCTCGGACTGAGGTTTTAGGAAATTTCAGAAGTCCAGCAGCGACAAGTGAGACATTATAACCGAGGTGCCTGGGAAAGAAAGTTTGATGTGAGGGACTGCGTGTTGGTTCTGTTGCCAGACAGTGAGAGTAAGTTACTTGCTTAGTAAGGCAGGGACCTTATGAAGTCACACGCCAGGTGGGGCCTGTGGACTACGAGGTGTATCAGACAGATAAGCAGAAAAAGAAGCAGGTATACCATGTTAATATGTTGAAGAAGTGGGAATACTGGGAGTGTATGTACTTAGCCCCTCATCCCGAGGAATTAGAATTGGGACCCGCGTTGACAGAGGGAGGTGGACCGGGCAACGTAGAACTGGCCTCGCGACTATCGGAAGAACAGCAAAGACAGGCTGCCGAGCTTAATCGGGAGTATAGAGATGTGTTCCAGGGAACTCCTGGGGAAGCTCGGGGTGTGGTACACTGGATAAAGACTCCTCTAGGCCAGGTGGTCCGTGAGAACTGGAGGCGGATTCCCCAGTGACTTCAAAGCCAAATAAAAGCGGAGAGTGCAATGATGCTAGGGAAAGGTATCATATGCGAATCCCACAGTGACTGGCGGAGCCCCATCGTAGGCCCAAAGATCAAGAAAAGACAGGATTCACCATTCCATAGGGTCTCTTTCAGTTCCGACGTATGCCGTTTACTTTACATGGAGCCGCGGTGACGTTTCAGTGGTTAATGGACAGAGTTTTGGCTCCCCATGCAGGTTACACCGTGCCGTACATTGACGATATTATTATATACACTGAGAGCTGGGCTGAACACCTCACTGCACTGAGAGCAGTAGTGCAAGATGGGTTGGGCTGACCACTAATCCAAAGAAATGTATAATAGGAAAAAAAGAAACGCAATACCTGGGGTTCCTAGTAGGAAGCGGGAAGGTGAGACCGTTGTTGAGCAAGGTGGAGGTGTTGCGAAGATATCAAGCACCTCATACTAAAAAAACAAGTGAGGGCTTTTTTGAGGCTAGCCAGTTATTATAGAAGATTTGTACCTCACTTTGTGGATTTAGTAGTACCTTTGACAGAGATGATAAAAGCAGGGGCTCCAACCAAAGTGAGATGGACGCCGGAGGTGGAAAAGGCATTCCGAGCGGTGAAGGATGCACTATGCTTACAACCACTCCTATATACACCGGATTTTAATAAACCTTTCCTGGTGCAGACTGATGCATCAAATGTGGCCATTGGAGCAGTATTGGTTCAGAGAGAAGAAGAGCGCCCTATAGCCTACATAAGTAGGAAATTACACCCACCGGAACGGAGTTATGCCACGATAGAGAAGGAGTGTTTGGTGATTAAGTGGACTATTGAAACACTCTGATATTATTTGTTAGGGCGGCAATTCACGCTGATCGCCAATGACGTGCCCTTACGCTGGTTGCAGACCATGAAAACGGACAACGCAAGACTGATGAGATGGGCCCTTAGTCTGCAACCCTATTGCTTTGAGGTAAAGCATCACTCTGGAACTCAGAATATAAATGCCGACTTCTTCTCAAGGCAATACGAGGAAGAAGAGGGGCTAGAAGAAGCAGAGGGATCTCAGACAAGAGAGAAGGGTGGGGTGTGTAACAAGGAACCCTAACCCTGTTACTAAGAGGCAGGGTGACCCCTATAAGTATACAACCTTCCAGTCAGGGCCAGCCGGACTCCCAATATCTACGGTAATGCGCCTGCCATCTCGGTCAGAAGAATACGCCATACACGGGGCCATCTGCATGGTCATTTAAAAGCGTAGAGAAAAGACAAGCCTAAGTGGTACCCTACCAAGGCTGGCTAATGTGGGGGGATTACCTGTGGCAGGGTAACTCCCAACAAATCCCACATGGTGTGACCTTGGGAGAAAGGCGAGTAGGAGGCGCCTGAAAACCTCCGCCTCCTGAGTTACCGGGTGACCGAAGATAGGCTGAGAGAAGCCCAAGACCAAGGCAGTACCCGCAAACGTGAGAACCCACCTGGGTGAGTGAGGGCCTTAAGGGGGGAAGGTATGTAGCAGGACACTAAGGTGCCTGCTACTCTCAGAGTAGAGGCAGGAACCTAGGTGCCGGTTGCCGAGATGACCGGTTAAAGAAGGAATTGGCCACACCTGCGCCTGGTCAGCTGAAGGGGCAGGGCCTGGCTCCCACATAAAATCCCAGGCCTGAGGCCAGGAGGGCAGTTCCCTGCTGGCAGCTAAGGGAAAAGGGAGCTCTGCTGGACAAGCGAAGGGGAGAGGACAGACTGCTTGACCAGCTCATGAGACTGTTAAGGGGCGGAGTATCCCCCGGTAGGAATTGAAGGATGTTTTAGCCGAATGATGTTTTAGCTGGGCGGCTTGGATATTGTTATAGCCCAGGGGTTTGTGTTTTGTGTTTACTGTTGGACTGGCAGTTTGGGTGAGGCTAATAGGGGATGGAGGAGGCCTCATAGGGGACCCGCAGCAGTGTGGGAACCCCAGCCCCAGAGGGGGGCAGTGAGAAGCCCCAGAGAGGGGGCAAGGGGAGGGCCAAATTATAACAAGGCCCAGATCAAACCATGTCAGTATCATCCACGAGGCTTGGGCTGCGGTGTAGGGGAGGAAAAGGAGCCGCAGATAGCGCCCCCTGGCATCTGGGCAATAAATTGGCAGCTTCCCACTAATTACTCAATAGGCAGCTTCCCACTAATTAACGTCCATTAATTAATTGAGATCAAGGCATGGCAGGTGAGAAGGCGGGCGGTTGGCCCATCACAGGAGGGCAGAGTCACCAATAGGCGGACTCCAGAAGAGGCACTCAGAAGCCTGCATCAGATGGAAAGTGGGAATCATCACCAAAAAGGACTATACAATACCAGCCCGCATCTGTAGAGAGCAGACCAGAAAAGCCAAAGCAGAAACCGAACTTAGGCTAGCCGTGGGAATCAGGGGCAACCAAAAGTCCTTCTTCAGATATGTGGGCAACTGGAGAAAGAACAAAAGCAACATTGGGCCCCTGTTAAATCAAATGAGGCAGCTGATGTCTGATGCTCAGGAAAAGGCCAGTCTCCTAAATGATTACTTTCTGTCGGTCTTCCACCTGCCCATGGGGGTCACCCTGTTGGACAGGACACAAAGCATCCAGGGGGAGGGAGATGGGCCCACAATTGATGTAGATCAAGTGAGGGAACACCTCGAGAGGCTTGACATCCTTAAGGCCACAAGCCCGGACCCAAGAGTCCTGAAGGACCTGGTGGACATCATAGCACGCCCTATGGCGAAGATATATGAGAACATGAGGTGCTCAGGAGAGGTACCAGAAGCCTGGAAAAGAGCCAACGTGGTCCCAATCTTCGAAGGAAGGAAGGAAGATCCAGGGAATTACAGGCCAGTCAGTCTGGCATCCATCCGTGGGAAAATCCTGGAGAAAATCAAAAGTTCCATCAGCAACAGGCTAATGGAAGACAACTTTTTGAGTGTCAGCCAACATGGCTTTGTTGCTGGAAGGTCTTGCCTGACCAACCTCATCTCCTCCTCTGACCAGGTGACTCACTACCTGGACAAGGGAGACAAGGTTAATGTCATATATCTGGATTTCAAGAAAGCCTTTAACTTGGTCTCCCATGATGTCCTCATGGTTAAGCTGGAGAACTGCCACCTCAACAATCCCATGGTCTGATGGTTGGGGAACTGGCTCCGGGGTCAGACCCAAAAAGTATTAGTTGACGGAAGCAAATCAACATGGTGTAAGGCGAACAGGTCCAGGGAGGTGATTCTCCCTCTCTATGTGGCACTGGTCAGGCCACAGCTGGAGTACTGTGTCCAGTTCTGAATGCCACAGTTCAAGTGTGAGGCGGACAACCTGGAGAGGGTACAAAGAAGAGCCACTCATCTGATTAGAGGCCTGCAGGGAAGGCCCTACGAGGAAAGGCTAAGGGTCCTTAAACTCTTCAGCCTCTCCAAGAGAAGGCTGAGAGAGGACCCTGTGGCAGCGTACAAATTCATAAGGGGAGAGCAACATGAAGTAGGTGATGATTTGTTTACCAGGGCACCCCCTGGAACAACGAGGAACAATGGCCATAAACTACTGGAGAGAAGGTTTAGACTGGACATTAGAAAAAAGTTCTTCATGGTCAGGGTTGCCAAGATCTGGAATGGGCTTCCAAAGGAGGTGGTGCTTGCCCCATCTTTGAGGGTCTTCAAGTGGAGACTGGACAGGCACCTGGCTGGGATCACATGACTCCAGGCTGGTGACCCTTTTCTTGCCTGCCAGGGGCAGGGGGCCCACTGAGGTCCCTTCCGACCCAAGAATCTATGAAGCTATGACCAGTGGTGTCCCTCAGGGCTCAGTACTTGGACCAGTGCTCTTCAATATCTTCATTCATGATCTGCATTCGGGTGTCAGATGTGGACTGGCAGAGTTCATGGACAACACTAAATTGTGGGGAAAGGCAGTCACGTTAGAGGATAGGCTGGGGATACAGGCTGACCTGGACATGCTTGCAAGGTCAGCGAACCAAAATCTGATGGCATTCAATGTAGAGAAGTGCAGGGTGCTCCACCTTGGGAGGAAAAATCAGCATCATACTTGTAGGCTTATGACCGAAAGAGAGTTGGGGGTCCTGATTGACCACAAGATGAATATGAGCCACCAATGTGATGCCGTAGCTGGCAAAGCAAACCAAACCCTGGCATACATTCACCAATGCATTTCAAGCAAAACCAGGAACGTCATCCTCCCACTTTACTCAACCTTAGTGGGCACACCTACACGTGCAAGCACGTGTGCTTTCAGCAGCTCTAATAGAAGCCGTGCAAATTTGAGCCGGGGCTTTTTGCCTCAGCGCATGTGCTCGAACATGCACTTTATTGTGGAGCAAATTGTGCCACCTGGGGCAAAATAACCCTGCCTGGCTCCCTCCAGATCTGCAGCCAGGGGGATCTAGAGCCCAGAGCCAGCACCTGTGCTGTCCCCAGCAGTATAAAAAGCTGCCCTATCCTGCCCCCATCCATACAAAAAGCTGCCCTGGCAAGCAGCTCAGGGCTACTCGCTCTCAGGACCTTCTGGGGCCCAGCCAATTGGTACATGGGGACACTACCCCTTGTGGACTGCTGCAGCAGCATCCCAAATCCATTTTTAAAAATACCCCCAAATCCATGTTCTTCCACAATTAAAACAAAAAATCACTGTACACACACACACACACACATCTAGACAGAGACAGAGAGTCAGTGATCAGTTGGGTAATGCTTTATTGGTATCACTGTACACACACACACACACACATCTAGACAGAGACAGAGAGTCAGTGATCAGTTGGGTAATGCTTTATTGGTATATTTACAATATAAAAGCAATTTGGAAGCCTACCAGTGTCTCTACCATCATGAAAAAATAAATTCTAAATACTTATATGTGTTGATGTGTGCTTTTGGTTTTCTTCACACATGATGGGTGTGTGATGGGGGGATGTGGTGTTTGAATGACGAGGGTGGGAAGGGGTGTGGGGGAAGGCAGGTGGGTGTGTGTGGAGGGATGTGGGTAGGTCTGTGGGTAGGTGTGGGGCAATTTCTGAAGGGACTGTGGGTGTGGGGAACCTTCTGGGGGCGGGGTTGCTCAGGAGGGGTGGGTCCCCTGGCCTAGCCCCCATACCCAGGGTCCCAAGCACCATGGAGGGCCACAGCCCCCCTGCCCAGGGCCTGTAACTGACCTTTCACAGCAGCGAGGGGACCATGCGCCGAGCCCAGCTGGGTCCTGCCGGCCCTGGGGCTGCTCCTGTCGCCCAGCCGGGCTGGTCTCATGGTGGCAGGACCCAGCGCAGCACGCGGGGACCTCATACCCAGCCGGGTTATGCCACCCTTGGGGCTGCTCTGCCACCCGGCCGGGTTGGGCCCATGGTGACAGGACCCGGCACAGCATGTGGGGACTGTGTGCCAGGCTCAGCCAGGTCTTGGGGCCCCTCTGCCGCCCAGACGGGCTAGGCCCATGGCAGCAAGACCTGGCTCAGCACATGGGGACCACGTGCCAGGCCCAGCTGGGTCCTGCCGCTCAGCCGAGCCATTCTATAGCAGGAGGACTGGGCCCGGTGCGTGGGGACTGTGTGGAGCCCAGCTGGATCCTGCTGGCCCTGAAGCTGCTTGTTTATAGGGGTGGGTGCCCCAGGCTGGCACCCACCCCTATAAACTCCCCACCCCGATTCCCAACTTACCTTGGACAGCGCTGGGGGCTAGGGGCAGCAGGAGCACCAAAGAGACACTGGCCGAACCAAAGTATCTCTTCTAGAGGACTGACTCCTGCTGACTCCAGGCACGGGCTGGGACCATGCCTTGCTCCGCTCTTCTGCGAAGCACTTTTATTTAGACCTTGCAGCATGGGGAACATTTTTTCGTTCCCACACATGCCTGTTGCCCCACCTCAAAGGGGTTTGAGGAGGGGCAAGAGGCACGTGCACGCTCATATGGACGCGCCCAATGAGGCCCCAGCAGGAGTACTGCGTCCAGTTCTGAGCCCCCACTTCAAGAGGAATGTGGGTATGCTTGAGAGAGTCCAAAGGAGAGCCACTCACATGATCAAAGGCCAAGAGAGCAAGCTTTACAAGGAGAGGCTAAAGGACATGGGACTCCAGTCTGGAGAAGAGAAGGCTCAGGGGGGACTTGGTGGCAGCCTATAAGTATATAAGCGGGGTGCACCAGGATCTGGGAGAACAGTTGTTCACCAGGGCTCCCCTAGGGTTAACAAGGTCTAATGGCTATGATCTTCTGGAAGGCCAGTTTAGACTGGACATAAGGAAAAACTTCTCTGCAGTTCGAATGTCCAGGGTCTGGAACAGACTCCCCCCAGAGGCAGTGCAAGCACCTACTCTGGACTCTCTTAAAAAGCGTTTGTATGATTATCTTGCTAGGATCATTTGACTCTGGCAGACTTCCTGTCTAAGGCAGAGGGCTGGACTTGATGATCTCGTGAGGTCCCTTCCAGCCCCTAATGTCTGTGAATCAATGAATAATAGCTCTAAATAAAGTCTTACTCTTGTATATTATGTGCAGGAGGTGTGGGGGGTATAGGGGGTGTGGGAGTGTGAGGTTTTTGGGCTGGGTGGGTGTGGGGTTTATGGGGGGTGTGTGCGTATATGTGGGGTTTGTGGGTGGGTATGGTTTCTCCCTGCTACATGTCCTTCCCCCCCGTGGTGCACAGCCTCTGCTGGCGGCGGCAGCTGCAAGCAGCAGGCCCTCGGGGCGCTCATGGCCCACAGCAGGCAGACCTCCCTAGTGGCGGGCGGCTCTGACTTAGTTCTGGGAGCTGCACGTGGCAGCATGGGGTTGGCCTGGCCCACTGGTGCAAGAATTTGGGCCAGGCTGGCTCTCTGCCTCCACATGGGGCTTCCAGCACTCCATTGGGGAGCTGCACGTGGAGGCATGGATCCAGCCTGGCCCGACCTGGCACCAGCAATCCCTGCTACCATGCCAGGAGCCCCACATGTTGGTATGGACCCAGCCTGGTCTGGTCTGAAGATGTGTGCCAGCAGGCCTGGTCAGGTTGAGCCTACTCCATGCCACCATGTGCAGCTCCCAGGATTCAGCCAGAGCCACACACTGCTGAGGGACTCTGCCTGCCATGGGCCATGAATGCCCAGAAATCCTGTTACCTGCTGCTGGTGGTGGTGGCAGGGGCTGTGCACCATGGGGGGGGGCACCCCCCCACCCCACCCACCCACAAACCCCACACCTACCCACAAACCCTTCCCCCCCAATGCAGGCAGAAGCACCCCTTCCCACTCACCATCTGTCCAGTTGCATGCCATCGTGCTCAGTGCCTCTACATGGAGCTCCCAGCTGGAGTGCTGGGAGCCGCATGGAGGTGGAGGCACAGAACCCACCTGGTCGATGGTGCATGACCTCTGAAAGCCCACCTCCTGACGGCTTTCAGAAGGGCAGCCGTGGGCTAGTAATAATGTTTTTTTTGAGGGGCCCCATGGGCCGGATAGAATGGCCTGGTAGGCCAGGTGCATACCATGGGCTGTATTTTGCTCATCTCTAGTTTAGGTCTTTTTTGCATTCCCTCTTTACTGGAAAGGTACTTATACCAGATGGGTCTCTTCCTGCTAAAAAGAAATATTAAAAATAATTCTCATGTCAAATTCTATTATCTTCTACTATGTGTTGTGTGTGTGTGTATACACACACACACACACACACACAGAGTAAAAGCACAGTAAAATTCTGGGAATGGGGGATGCTGGATAACAAAATATGCTGGTTAATTGAGTGGCCCAAACAGGCATCCTTGCCTGTTTGGGCCACCGTTTCTCCCACTGTGTCTGGGGCGTTGCTGCCCCTCCCATGGGCCCTGTGGGCCCCGTGGGACAGGGAGGCAGGCCCCGCGCAACCTGTTATGCCCCCAGGTCATGGGGGCTCGGCAGCACAGGCTGCTTTGCCCCGGGCTGCGGGGGTTTGGAGAAACTGGAAGTGCCATGGTGGGCACTTCCGGTTTCCCTTTACCTTACAAGCTGGCATGCTGGTTAACAGAGCATGCCGGCTTGTGAGGTGCCGTTTACTGGAGCTTTTACTATATATATATATATACACACACACACACACACACACACACACATGCACACTAGCCAATTGCCTGTTAAGGATGATGGGGGTGGAGCGGACGGAGACAGAGCCCCATGCCCCCCCACTGTCTGGGCCTGCTCCCTCCTTCCCTCCCAGGGTCTGGGCCTGCTCCCCTCCTCCCTGCTGCAGCGGTGGGTGGAGGGGAAGATCAGGCCTGGGCCTGATAGTAGGCCTATTTATTTAGAAATTTTAGTTTCTTTTATAATTCTTGAGTTAGACAACAGCTTTTCCCCCATTTGTTTTATGAGGAGACAGCCTTTGATAGTAGCTCTACAGCAATAGCCTGCATGGGAATCCACAAAAGCAGATCTGTGTAGTCAGCCAGTAGAAATCAGTACTAGTCTTACTAGAACTTACATGTGTGCATAGAGATCTACTCTCGCAGAAGTGATGGTAGTTAAAGTTGTATAAAAACACCTTTCACAGTATAAGTTAAGCAAAAGATTTTAAAACATCTCAAATGAAGAAAAGAATCCCTATGTAGCATTTTTGTAGTAAAAGTTTAATAGGAGTACTTACAATGTTTTAAAACATGAAAACAGGGATTGTATTTTGCTATGAATTAGAAAACATTCCCATACATTGTTTATAGCACAAGCATACAGGCATTGTATACTAGGGCAAAGGCTCCCCAAATGGAAGTGCAGTGGCAACCTCTATAATTTGATATCTCTATTAAGTCTTCTTTGGGAAGTGGGTAGAAATACCATTTTTTGTAAGTAAATTATGATGGGCTATGATATTAGCAGACTGTTATACATCACATTAAAAAGGAAAGGAAACTATAAAATATTTACTACTGTAGTGTAGGAAACATTATAAAATAAATTGGTGAAATTAAGAAAATACACTTTATGGTTCACCATCCTTGCCTTTTAAACTGTGATTGTTCTCTTAGGTGTCCATCCTGCAAATATGCATACAAATAGGCTTGGCAGAATTCTATTTTTATTTTTTAATAAATTCAACATAATATTGATGTTTAAGCATTTATTTCAGTTTTTATCAATTTAAATTAAAATAACAATGTAAAGATCTTCCACTCCAAGGATGGAAAAAAAAACAATGAAAAGGCCAAGAAAACACTAAAACTTGTATCCTTTCTAATTGGATTCTTTCTCTCCACGTACCAGTCTCACCAGTAGACTGCTTTGCCTCTTTTTACAGTCTCTCCCTGGTTCTCTGCAGCTGCGTTGTCCCACTCAGGCACCAGGAACTCCTGCAGCTGCTTCGCATGCCTTCCTCCACTGCCTGCTTCCAGTCAGGCTCGAAGACT
>NW_005841883.1:4228462-4278826 GCF_000455745.1 Alligator sinensis
TGAAGGCCCCGCGCAACCTGTTATGCCCCCAGGTCATGGGGGCTCGGCAGCACAGGCTGCTTTGCCCCGGGCTGCGGGGGTTTGGAGAAACTGGAAGTGCCATGGTGGGCACTTCCGGTTTCCCTTTACCTTACAAGCTGGCATGCTGGTTAACAGAGCATGCCGGCTTGTGAGGTGCCGTTTACTGGAGCTTTTACTATATATATATATATACACACACACACACACACACACACACACATGCACACTAGCCAATTGCCTGTTAAGGATGATGGGGGTGGAGCGGACGGAGACAGAGCCCCATGCCCCCCCACTGTCTGGGCCTGCTCCCTCCTTCCCTCCCACTGCTTGGGGTCTGGGCCTGCTCCCCTCCTCCCTGCTGCAGCGGTGGGTGGAGGGGAAGATCAGGCCTGGGCCTGATAGTAGGCCTATTTATTTAGAAATTTTAGTTTCTTTTATAATTCTTGAGTTAGACAACAGCTTTTCCCCCATTTGTTTTATGAGGAGACAGCCTTTGATAGTAGCTCTACAGCAATAGCCTGCATGGGAATCCACAAAAGCAGATCTGTGTAGTCAGCCAGTAGAAATCAGTACTAGTCTTACTAGAACTTACATGTGTGCATAGAGATCTACTCTCGCAGAAGTGATGGTAGTTAAAGTTGTATAAAAACACCTTTCACAGTATAAGTTAAGCAAAAGATTTTAAAACATCTCAAATGAAGAAAAGAATCCCTATGTAGCATTTTTGTAGTAAAAGTTTAATAGGAGTACTTACAATGTTTTAAAACATGAAAACAGGGATTGTATTTTGCTATGAATTAGAAAACATTCCCATACATTGTTTATAGCACAAGCATACAGGCATTGTATACTAGGGCAAAGGCTCCCCAAATGGAAGTGCAGTGGCAACCTCTATAATTTGATATCTCTATTAAGTCTTCTTTGGGAAGTGGGTAGAAATACCATTTTTTGTAAGTAAATTATGATGGGCTATGATATTAGCAGACTGTTATACATCACATTAAAAAGGAAAGGAAACTATAAAATATTTACTACTGTAGTGTAGGAAACATTATAAAATAAATTGGTGAAATTAAGAAAATACACTTTATGGTTCACCATCCTTGCCTTTTAAACTGTGATTGTTCTCTTAGGTGTCCATCCTGCAAATATGCATACAAATAGGCTTGGCAGAATTCTATTTTTATTTTTTAATAAATTCAACATAATATTGATGTTTAAGCATTTATTTCAGTTTTTATCAATTTAAATTAAAATAACAATGTAAAGATCTTCCACTCCAAGGATGGAAAAAAAAACAATGAAAAGGCCAAGAAAACACTAAAACTTGTATCCTTTCTAATTGGATTCTTTCTCTCCACGTACCAGTCTCACCAGTAGACTGCTTTGCCTCTTTTTACAGTCTCTCCCTGGTTCTCTGCAGCTGCGTTGTCCCACTCAGGCACCAGGAACTCCTGCAGCTGCTTCGCATGCCTTCCTCCACTGCCTGCTTCCAGTCAGGCTCGAAGCCTCTTTCCCCCTTCCACCCGTGCTTTCCCCCTTCCACCTGTGACTGAACAGCTAATTGCTTAATTAATGAGTCATTAGGCCATCAGCTGTTTTTCTCTTTAAAGAGATGGGCCCTCTATACTTTAGTCTGTGACTCCTTCTGTTCTTCCCCTCTCTTTTTGATTATTAACGATGGAAATATTTTTCTGGTGGTCTGTGAGTGTCAGGTGAAATCGATGCTTATTGATGTTTACTGATAAAAATCAAATCCTGCCAATTCTATATATAGGTAACTGCATATAGGTTGTCCCATTGACTCGAGTGAGTCTATTCACATTCATAAGTCAGAAGAGAACCAGGGGCTTATGGCTTGAGCCTGCAGGATGTTCAGCATCTGCTGAGAGCTGGTTCTCTTTTCTTCTAAATCACTCTTTAATATTACTACAAAAGACAGAACAAATAAGGCTATGGAACAATACAGTCTCACATATTTAACCCGTACCATTGATCCCACCAGCCAGCATGGAAATGCACATCACTTGTCATATCTGGGGCCACATTCTAGTCACTTATGTCAGTGGTTCTCAACCTTTTTAGACTTGAGACACCCCTTAATAGATTCAAGGCACCCCTCAGAAAATGCCAGTTCTTAGTTTTCACTCCTTTTTTGACTACAGAAAAACAGTAGAGCAAATTCTTCTATTGCAATACATACAGAACAACCACAACTGGTCAGAATGTTTTTGACACTATGGATTCCTATTTTAAATTTCTAGGTTTATCTTGTGAATCATGTTTGTGCACCAGCAGTGGTAACATTTTATGGCACCCTGCAGCACCCTTGAAAGGATCTAATACAGGATGCTGTGGCATCCTGGTTGAAAATTACTGCCTTATATGGTGTTCCATACATAGCTTACCTGAAGGAGTTTCTGTACAACTCTGTTTCACTTCTGGCATTCAGCAAATGTTCTTCTGTAATTTTCAGTTCCAGTACTGTCCTTGAGGCGTCACTTGTGATTTTTTATTGTAAACTACCCCCCCAACATTCTTACCAAATATCTTGCCCTAGCTCATGGGGCCCAGTTCAGCCCGCCACTCACCTAGCCGTGAAGCCAAAATGTTGAGTACCACTGCTGTAGAGCAGTGGTTTTCAACCTTTTTTCATTTGTGGAAAATAAAAAATGTTGAATGGAGGTGCAGACTTCTTTGAATTGTAAGTGTGGGTATTCACATACAGGTTTCCCTTCGCTTCATGTGGGTTCTGTATGTGCAAATTATCTCTCATGTGATAACCCTTTTTCTACCAAAAAATCATTATATGCGAGGTAAATTCACTCTTATGCAATCAGTGTTGTGGAAGCCCATAGTCAGCTGCTTTGTGTAGTGTATTGTGGGAGTGACATGCACCAAAATATAGTCTCCTGTGTGGATCTGTGCTCCTCACTCGTTGTCTACGATACATATTTCTGTAGTTGCCATCCCCATTACGGTAACATTCACCACCACCCTGTGCTTGTGTGTACTGTCTGCTGTTGGTGAGTACCAAAATTGTCTTGCAAAAGTAGTAGAAATGGTCCTGGGGGTCACTACAGTTAAGGTCTTGGAACTTATCTCTATTTGTTAGATTATAAAGTGGGTTCCTTTTATGCGAATTCAAGTTATGTGCTGTTTTCCAGGAACACGAGTACAGCATAAAGCAAGGGAAACCTGTACTTCTGATTGATCATGGTCATCTTTCATCAACCCTTTAGACATAGTCTGTGGATCCCCAGTGGTCTATGGATCACAGGTTGAAAAACACTGCTGTAGAGAAATTAAAGGCTACGATTGATTTGGCTCTGCTTCTTCAGATCAGTTACCTCTCTGTAGGCATGGAATATACTGTCTCTTTAATAAATAGTTTCTGATACAGCCTACCACCACCATAGGATCATAGGAAAGTAGGGCTGGAAGGGACTTCACAAGATCATGCAGTCCAGCTGCTTACCTGAGGCAGGATCATCCGTGACTAAGCCATCTCAGCCAAAAATCTGTCCAACTTGCTCTTGAAAACTTCCAAGAATGCAGAGTCCACAGTTTCTCCAGGTAGCCTGTTCCAATGTTTGACCAGGCTCATACTCAGAAAGTTCCTTCTAATCTCCAATCTAAATTTCCTCTGCTGAAGCCTGATGCCGTTGGCCCTTGTTCCCTACAGCCAGAGCCATCCCTAGGGGTGTGCGGGGCTCAGGGCATATCAGCCTGTGTGGGGCCCGGGGGGAGGGTAGGTGGGAGTGGCAAGCAGCTGGAGCTGACAGCGCTTGGCAGTGGCAGTGGCGGTGGTGTGGCAGCTGCAGTGGGGCCTATACTGAACTGACTGCGGGGCCCCACAAACCACAGGGCCCTGGGCAGTTACCCTGATTCATGTTCCCCCCCCACCCTGGGACAGCCCTACCTACAGCTACAGACAATAGTCTATCTACATTCTCCCTCTAATCATCCTTCAGGTATTTGAAGACTGTTCAAAATTATCATATTTGTCCATGCTGTTGCTGTTTATGATATGATAGCTCCTTAAGTTAGAATTCACTGGACTTAGAAAAGAAGAAAAATCCCTTAGATACAATCTAAGCCATTTTTTATATGGGCTGCTAACTGTGAAGGTAAAACACAGTCCAGCCCTGTAGAATCTAAACCTAATTTACATCCCTGCACAGTGTCACATTTCAGCTAATGATTGTAGCTAAAGGCTAGTATAAGAAGAGAAATCAGGGTGGAACAAGTTATCATACTAAACAACACCATACAAGGCACTTAGTATGGACATGCTGCTGAGAAATAAGTTGCACCCACTCACACCCACCACATGGGTGCTCAGGCCTGCAAATTAGCTGGGCAGATGATTCAAAGCAGTCCTTGAGCACGTGTTGCTGCACTTGAGAGTCTGAGAGATATTTTAGATTTATGCCATTAAAATGGCTTTTAAAACAATCCTAGATGAGGTTCAGGCTTTGTTAATGTACAGAAAATAATCTTGTGAAGGCTACACAAGTATGAGAGTCTCACACAAAGAAATATATCGAATTTTCCATTTTAGAGAAAGTTTAAGCATATGAAAGAAGGCACAAGAGCTCTTTACTGTGAATGAACTTATTTTGCTGGCTTCACAACACCTGACAGCAGGAGTTAGGCATTTGACTTGAAATGGAACATTATATCATTTGGTATTCTGTTTAGGTAAGACTAGATGGAAAAAAGCAGCAGAGACAGAAAATTAAAAAAATCGATATAAAGATAGGAGGAAAGGTAGTGGAGAGAAAAAAGATTTGCAGAAGTAATATGAAAGGATCAGAGTACATAATCAAAAAACTAAACAGAATGGTTGTATACAGTAGAATCTTCTATTTTCTTTGGAGGGGTGGTCTTCTACCCATATGCAGCAGATTTTCTCTTCATCTATAGAACCATGCATTCTTTAAAGCGTAATCTCCCTTGAAAAAGGAATTACTTGAAAATTACAAGAAAAGTTGCTTGCAAAAGTTCAACAAATTTTGCAAACCCAAGAAAAAAATCTACATCGTTTGCAAAACCTTCACCTTTGATGCTTTTACCAACTTTGTCAGCCTTCACATATCTAAAAAGTCAATTTAAACACATACAGTAGTAGTGACATTTTTTACATCAAGAAACAGGGTGGAATGAGATGGCTATACTACCTGTACAAACTTAACCATCTAGCTTGACAAATGAAAATTGTCTTAAATTGGAGCTGTCTAATTGGACTGTGGGGAATGTGCCAATTAAAGGATTTGGGGTATGTTTTTTTAGGTACATGAATAAACATTAAATCAACCCACAGTGTATTTATACAGTGCAATCTGCTGGAATGACTCAACAAGACAGTTGCAGGTTCTTTTCCTTAGCTGATATAACATTTATAAACTTAAAAGAAAAGCATTAACATGATCACAGATATCTCCAGTTTGGAACCATATAACCCTTCCTCTAGAACAGGGGTGCTCAACCTCTGGCCCATGGGCCAAATGTGGCCAGTAGAGCTATTGCATCTGACCCACAGGGCTCCCCATGGGTCAGGAAATTTGGTTGCAGGGGAGCGGTGGCAATTAATAACACCACCCTTCCCCCTGCCAAATACCCAAATCCTAAGCCCCATGCAGTTGGTTGGAGCTGGGTTGCATATCATTCCCTTCATGGGACCAGGCTGTATCACCTCCCTGCTGCAGGGCATGGTCAAGCCCCTCTCCCCTGTGGGACCAGGTTGGTACCATGCTGCCTCTGTCTGATCTGCATGGCTGGATAGGGACCCGCTGTGCCTGCCCTGGGCACCAGATCAGGACCACTGGCTGGATCTGGCCCATAGATGAACTGGGCAATGCCCATCCGTCCTGCCAAGCAAAAAGGTTGAGCACCACTGCTCTAGAACAATAGGGGCCAGCCTTTTAGGCTCTTCATCCTCCGATGCCACTCTGATCCTTTTCCCCTGTCCAAATCAGCTACCCTGTTTTCTGCTCACTGCCCTGTTAAAATACAAAAATCATTTAACGCTATACTGCATCATTTGCTGATTTGTTCCTTCCTTGTTCCATAAGTTGCTGCCAATATTTTAACCAAGTGTTTTCACAAATTCTTCCTTTTTAGCTTGTAGCAAACTCTGTATTTGTTATATCTGTGCAATAGAAAGAAGGGCTAAGTACTGGGGAAACTCTCTTTATTTTTCCATTTAAACAAAAGTATTCTTTTCACCTTTAACCAGAGAGAAACATAGCATCATTTGACAAACACGTTTATATTGACAGCTGGAAAGTGTTTATATTATGTTGAAGAAAAATAGTTAATATAATGCACTATTTAGCTTGTGCAATTTGATGGGCTTAAGGTGAAGGCATTTTAGTAGACTGTAGGGATACCCTCACAAGATCTTTAAAAAAAATATTGATTATGTGGTACATATTTTCTCTTCAGAAATGTTCTATGAGCTCCATACAGGTCATCTCTGGCAGGGATGATCTAGCAATCTTTAGACCGGAAACCCCCCCCAAAGAAATCACCCCTTAATCATTCCTCCTAATTAGGTAGAATTTCAACAAGGGGTCACGGGAAGACTGGGCCCTTCAAGGATCTTCTTAGGTACATCACTAACCATTTAGGTGTGGCTTTGGATCTAAGCCATCAGAGTTTTGCTTTTATCTTACAACTTCCTTAAAAACCAAGCTCTATGTACATTTACTGAGCCTCTAGGGCTAGGTACAGACATTCAAAAAGTTCAGTGTGGAATTGATCTAGGTTATATAGTTTTCTGTAAGCAGCGTAGTTTAGACTGGTAGCTAATAGAATATACATTTCCTCTTTGATTGGAGAAAGGCAGGGGGAAGCCTTTCTTAGACCGGGTAATTTTTAAACCAGTGTGTGCTGAACATCTATTCTGTTACAGGTTTAGACCGGTTTCCAATCACTTATACCAGTAAAAGTATAAAAATATCTGTTCCTGTCCTGGAAGTCCAGAGGTTGGCACCAAACACTTCATTTTCTATCGGTTCTACTAGCATTATTTCTCCAACCCCAAATCTCTTTTAAAGATACTGAATATTCATTATATTCTTTAAGTCTATCAGGTGTATCAAGTGTATTTTTTAGTGATATTTTTCTGTAAAAATATTGCAGGCAAGAAATAAATGTAATGTGATGGGCTGCCCTACTTACTGCAGTGCTGGCATCCATGTGGCTGGTCTGTGGGCGAGCCAGCCAGCACCATGCAGGAGTTTCGCTCATTGGTCCAGGGCCCAGAGGCCCCAGGGTTAAAGGAACCTGGGGAGAGCACATGGATGTACCAGCAGCAGAGCTGGAGGCTTTCCCTGCAGCCAGACAGGACCCAGCACTTCCCCCTGTCACAACCCAATTAAGCAGTGCCCATGCCACTAGCAAGAGATACCATTCAAAGCATTTTCACTCCGCATTGGAGTCAACTAAGGGTTAAAAAAAAGAAGCCCTTGCCGGTAACAGCCTTCTTTGCTGTGCATGCCAACAAAAGAGATTTATAGCTGCGTCACTAACAAGAGATAAAACTTTAGCCTTCTGTGCTTTACATAAATCATTATAATTGGTCAGAGTAACAAGGGGAGTAGCCCTGCAACAAAACCCTAGCAGAGACGCTATATAATTGGTGATTCTAATTAAATTTATGACGTGGCGAAAAACAATTGGCTATTACACAAATAAACCCGCTTGCACTTCCGCAAAGTCGGAGACCTCTGAACACACGTCACAGAGTAAATTGATGAGCTGATCATTCATCAACGTCTTCCCGCCGCGACCTCCCAGGCGTATCCTTCACCTGCATGCTCGATAAGCCATAACCTGCCAACCGCCGGCCCGTATATATCTGCAGACCGACCTAACGAACTCTAAGCTGTAACTAAGTATCTCTGACCTCCGTCATTCACCACCTTGACGGCGTAAGTAAACAATCTTGCTTTGCAACCGATAAGCGTCCGTGCCTAATTCCACTCCAAGCGTCACAAGTACCCGCCTGCCGGGCCCCTAAGGCCCCGGACCCCTCGGTGCTGTGCACGGCAGCGACACCTTCCAGGGCTAGTATATCCAGAAAAGTAGCATGTATGTGTTCCTCCACTGAAGCATCTGAGGAGAACCTGGACACACTCATTGTTACTGGCTGGAAGCCAGTTGCTGTCCCCAGGGCTAAGTTCCCTGAGAAATCCCAGGAAGCTCTGGTCATTGGCAGGGCACCAGGGACCCAACTGAGCACCAGCTCAATTGACACAGCTGGCGGGTTGCATAGCCTAGACCCAACACCTCTCTCTGGCACCCGTGGGGACCCACACAGGAATACAGAGGTCAGGTGGAGCTGGAAGAGGGTTGCCTGGTGGGCACAGCAGGCATCCACTGAGGGGAAAATCTGGCACAGAGCCCCCCTGGCACCACATGTCCCGGAAAAGTGTCCCTGGACCTTGAGTTTGCTGGTGGGGGACTGGTGGCACCGTAACCTTTGGCTAGGCATGGCAGGGTGCAGCATTATCATGCTTGACTGGGTGGTAGGATGGGCAGAACCTGAACCAGAAAGCCTGCCCACCAGGAGGCATTGCAAACCTAAAGGTGGGTGAGTGGAGGGCGTGCTGAGCAGTGAGGCACCCACATGCATAAAGAAAGTGTTTGGTACAGGGGCATCATTGCCCTGTTCACTGCACCATCTGAGTTATTTAAGTTGGATTTTCATTTATGTTGTAATTTTTAGAGCATACAGGAAAGCAGCAAGACCCCCTACAGCCATCATCCTTACTGGGCCCCAGCACAGGAGGAGAAGGCCCCATCACTGCATCTGAGTGTCACCCAAGCTGATCGTAAACACCCAAGTGGAAAGGCGTGGCATGTAGGGGAGAAGCCCCACAGAAGACATGCCAATAAAGTCACCCTGGGCCATACAGGGACCACTGATCACCACCTCCTGAGGTAAAACTCAGTACAAACAGCAAGTCTTGGAGGGTAAATAGACCCAGGTGCGACATGGCTCAAGAGAAAGGGCACTCCTAGTGGCTGGCACGGTGGTTATGAGCCTTTCACATGTAATTTTCCCAGAAGCTGGTTTTTGTTTGCTAAATATGAGAATAAAATGCTTTTCAGTTTGCTGAAAATGAGAATAAAAATATGTATATATTGTTTCCCTGGTTAATAATAAATTAGGCCCCAGCTTTACCTTTTTGGCAAATAATCACTTTGAGTACAACATTTTAGGTGCACTGGTGTCACAGCTGTAACTATCTGGGCTTAGTAAATGTTAAGCATGGACATTTGTTACCTTCATACCATATGGAATCTGAACCAGTGTTGCCTTAATTGGCCAGTCTTGCTACACTTCACACAGAGTCTTATTTATACAGGTCCACAGCAAAATATTTAAGCAATATCATAATCTGTGCACAATGTTTATAATCTGTGCATAAGAAATGTACCTTTGGCCTTAGTGTACTTGTACTTTTGGAAATAAATGATGCATAGTTCTACTAAATATTATCCACTGGAATGGAAGAGCCACAGAAAATTTAGTTCACACCCTCTTTGTAAAGTGACATCCCTATGCGTGTGCTTTAGGTTTGACGGTATTGCTATACTGGGTAACATAGTCTGATATCCTGTTCCTGCCAACAGCTAGCAGCTGCTGCTTAAAAGATGTGAAAGCCCTAGCATTTACAACTAGACAGTACCTGATAGAAAGACAACCCCTCACCCCTCCTTTTAACCAACCTGTTAGTTAATAGCTGGCTCATGGCCTACAGCGTAACAGTGTACATCCCTAATACAACTATAAATATAAATATTCTTATTTTCCATATAGGTATTTAATGTTGAGACCTGTTCAGCCTTTGGCCCCAATAACATCCCACCTCTGTGAGTTCTACCATTTAATTATGGATTGTGTAAAAATATTTTCTTTTGCTAGTTTTAAATGCTCTTAATTCCACTGAGCATCTTCTTGTTTAAGCAGCATGCTAAAACAAATTGCTGTGACAATCAGCCCCTGTATGAAATATTTCTCATAATCACAATTACCCAAATAAAGCTGACCATAAATTACACTTCTTCAGCTTGGGCAATATTGGAGTGGTTTATAATTGTATCTCTTTCACCTTTGTAGAAATATATTTCTGATGAATATTAAGACAGACAAGATTCCTTGGGTGAATTTGATATCTTTTATTAGACCAACCCAAATGGTTGGATAATGGTTATTAAGCAAGCTTTTGGGTTCAAAAACCCTTTGTCAGGCTAAGGAAGTTTCAGCAGTTGGTGTGTGCTCTTCCTGGATGGAAATATGATGAATATGATGAATATTAAAGCATTAATGGAAAATTACTTGGCATTATAAAATGCTGCACTTTTCCATTATCATTTGCCATTCAGACAATACTACACCACACTGTTTATAAGGGATAAACCATTAGAGGTATGCTAAAGAATGTGTATATGATCCCATTTTGAATAAGAGAATAAAAATATTCTCATATTGTTTTCCTGGTTAACAATAAATTAGGCCCCAGCATTACCTTGTTAACAAGCAATCACTCAATAACATTGAGTACAAAATGTTAGGTCCTTTTTGCGTAGAATAGAATTTTTGAATGGGGGCAAAAAAATCTCATTTAGTTTTGAGTAAACATGGTAATCAAACTGATATAAATCCAAAATAATCTCACTGAAGTTAGAACACTCACTCTGAGGTTCATCAGTTAACTGGCAAGGAAACAGGTCAAATATTTTGTTTTTAATATTAAACGAAATATTACTAACTACAAATATCATTATTTATGTATTATTAAAGGCCTATTTTTTACCGTGCATTAGAATAAGCAGCTATTATATTAATAACATTTTTATGGTATGTCATACCCTTTGTGACAGTCAATTTACTTACTCCTTTTAATTACTGTTCAGTGTGTATATTATATTTACTGTCTGATTTTAATTCCTTAATCAATTTAAGTAAATGTAGCTTTTCAAGGCAACTAGATTTTTTTTCTTATTTTGAGACACATTGGATATTCTATGAGTTGCTACTGTAACAAAAAGGAGTATTTCCTCATTTAAATGTTACCAGTTCAAATGTACTCCTTGTTGATAGAGACTGAAAACCATTAGGATACCAGATCTGGACCATGAGGCCTCCTTGGGCCAGGCAATCCACTTCTGGATCTGACCTACATGGCTTTTCACCATGATGGCCAGAGCTACTTTGTTGGCTTGGCCGACATGCAGGGGTTAATGCTTCTCTGTTGCAAATTTGTATGATGAACAGCAATTGAAAACTGGAAATCTGGCAGTTGGTGAGGTAAAGGTACTCCCTGGGTTCTGTGGGTCAGATCCAGGGGTGAGTTGTCTGGTAGGTCTGTGCGAAGCTTCGGTCCCTGATTTGATTCAGTGGAGATTTGGCCCGATTTGGTGGCCAAATCTCTGAATCCAAATCAAATCAGAGGATCCTTTAATTGGAGGGTTCCGAATTGATTCGGAGAGATTCGGACAGATTTGGTGTTTCAGACATAGATACAGCTTTAGATGTTTTTTCTACATACCTTTAGGTAGCAGGGGCTCTGAACGCTCCGGTGCTGGGGTGGATGCAGCGTCCCACAGAAGCATGGGGGACTCCCCAGCGCGCTCAGCAGCAGACCCAGAAGTGGATCAGAAGCACTTCCAGTCCACTTCCAGGTCCACCAGGGAACGTGCAGCCCCACCCCCCCATGGCCCCCGGCTTAGTGACTGGTGCCTCATAGGTCTGGGGGGTGGGCACCTGGGATCCCTCTGTGGCTGATTGTCAAGTTGGGGGGGGGCCCCCAGCATGCTCCTGGCAGACCCGGAAGGGGACCGGAAGTACTTTTGGTCCACTTCTGGATTTGCTTCCGAGCACATTGGAGAGCCCCCTGTGCTCCTGTGGGGTGCTCCATCTGCCCAGCAGCACAACAGTCATGAGCTGTGCCTGCTACCTCAAGGTATGTAGGAAAAAATTTAAAGCTGTGCCTGTGTCTGAATTGCTGATTCACCGAATCAGCATCAAATCTTCAGATTTGGATTCAGCCAAATCGAATCAGGGACAGTGATCTAAATCAACGGATCAAATCACTGTCCCAAATTTGGGCCGAATCTGAATCCAAATCGAATAGGGCCTGTTTTCCACAGCCCTATTGTCTGGCCAAAGAGAAGCACTGTCAACTGGGTGATTCACCTCCATGGGCCATATATTTGGCACCTCTGGCCTAAAGGACGTTGGCCATGCATTTAATTATTTTAACTTGTTTGCTCAGTTTCCTTCCTGTGTCATTTCCATTTAGCGCGGTGGAAAGGGGGAATCTATCAAAGAGATGGGCTGTGGTTACCTGATTCTTTGATTATCCTTAGCAAGCCAGGTCATGCCAGTTAGTAATAATCTCCAAAAGCCACCTGCCTGCTGTGGAATGCAGGAGTGTAGCATGTTTCCCCACTCAAAACATCCTCAACCTGGGGCTAGAAGACATACCCAATACCTTGAGACAGTGGGCTGCAATATACAGCAAAAGAATTCAAAAGATTTATCACAAAGTGGGAATCTGAGCACAAGACTTTTGTCCTAAGGTACCCACAGAGCAATGAGAAGACAGAACAGTGGTGTACCGACAGGGGTGGGGAGGGTGGGAGGGGTCATGGCCTCTGGGTGCTGACCTGGGGAAGGGGGGGTACCGGCTGGGCCCTTCCCATGTTTGGTGTGTGGCTCACTCATCCAATGGGTTGTAGGTTTCTTTACCTGTTCCATCTGGAAATTCCAGCCATTGTCCCTCCCCCCACGTCCGGTGTGCTGCAATGTTAATTTCCCCGCGGAAGTGCTGTGGGACAGGAGAGGGGGCTCCACACCCTGTTTGGATCATCCCCAGGGGGTGGGCACAAAAGCAGGCGTTGGCTCCCAGGTGCCAGAGACCCATGGTATGCCACTGAGACAGAATCAACTTCAAAACAGCCAAAAGGCTTATGTAAAAGGTATAAAGGATATAAAGGATGGGATACAATCCTCATTTGGCTTTGTGGGACCATTGCGATACCCCCTCTCAGTGACCTGATAGTAGCCTAGCCCAGAAATTGATGGGTTGAAGAAGCAGGTCACTACTTGGCATGAGGGACAGCCTGCTGCAACCCGATGGAGGGAAGACAACATATGGAGACTACTAATAGAATGGCAAGATAGATAAACAGTATATTACAACAGAGAGGGTAGAAAGCTTAGGCCTCTCTGCAAAAGGGAGACAGTCTGGGTCCAACCATCCAGCAAACACACAAAACATTGTCCAAGCTGTTGTTGGGCATAGGTCATATGAAATAGTTACCACTGAGGGTTGGCAGTCGAGAAGAAACCATAGACAATTGCCGAGCAGCAGTATTACAGAACCAGTATGCAGGGACAGAAGAGACCAGTGACTAGATGATTCCAATTAGGCCTTGACCATCATCATTTTTGTTGTCAGTGATCTGCAACAGTCGAGGATGATCATTCCCATGGGTCAAGTAAAGGGTCGTAGATCCTGTTGATGACTAAGAAGGCTGATCCTAGATCCGCAGACTCTGCCAGACACCACAGGTGGTGGTTAAAGGGAGGGTTGGACTGTGGATTTCTCGGTTTTGTTTCCTTTCCTTCTGTTTCTGTTGTTTTTGTGCCTCCAGGGTGAGACAGTTTTCCTCAAAGATGTACCTTCCCTCACAAGTCCTGTCCCAGATTAGTTTTCCCCAATTTGTGATGCCAATACCATATTTCTTAATGTGAATGCATTGAGGGTGTCCTTGAAGTGAACGCCTTGATGGTGTCCTTGAAGCATTTCCTCTGTTCTTTGTCCTTGGCTGAGTTGGGGGTATAGCAATTGTTTTGGTAAATGTATATCAGGTATACATACACAATGTCCTGTCCACAAAACTGATATTAAAAAACCAATGCTTCCATATTGGTAGTGTTAGCATCTGTGAAGACACTGGCATTTGTGTGATGATCCTCTCACTTTATGCCAAGGATCTTGTGGAGGTAGCACTGGTGATAGTGTTCTAGGCTTTTCAGGTTGTCCCTGTAGGTCACCGAAGCTTCACAGCCAAAGAGAAGAGTTGGGGTTACCACAGCCTTATATAGTAGGAGCTTTGTTTGAGTCAGGACTATTGTGATTGTTGAACACACAGCAATTCAGTCTTCTGAAGGCAGAGCTGGCACTTCAGATCCTATATGGGATCTTCTTGTTGATGTTGGCCTTCTTTGAGGAATGGCTGCTGAGGTATACAAAGTGTTCAACATTCTCCAGCTCCTGTCTATGAGGATCTTTGCTGGGGGAGTTGATTGGTCTGAAGCAGATTGATGAAAGAACCTTGGTTTTTCCTATGTTAAAGGTCAGTCCCAGGCACTGGTTTGCTTTGGACTTAAGCAGTTAAGGGCCATTTGTAGGCCATACTCATTATGTGCAACAACAGCACAATCATTGACATACTGAAGTTTCACAATCGAGGCCAATGTAACTTTGATTTTGTCGTGAAGGCGGGAGAAATTGAAAAGGGTCTTGTCCATCCTATACTCAGTGATGATGCCATGTGGCAGACCATCATAGATGAGCAACTTGGTGACTGCAAGAAACATAGAAAACAGAATGGGTGCAATCACACAGCTCTGCTTGACACCAATTCGAATGGCAAAGGGCTCCATAGTGGAGCAGCTACATAGGATGGAGGCAGTTATCTGGTCATGAAGGAGTCTTAGGATGGTGATAAATTTCCCTGGGCAGCCAAACTTTGATAAGATCTTTCATAGATCCTCATGGTTAACAGAGTCAAAAGCTTTGGTGAAATTGATGAAGGCCATATACAGTTCCTGGTGTTGTCTTTGGTATTTTGCCTGCATCTGCTGGGCCACAAAGATCATGTCCATGGTGCCTCTTGATGGTTTGAAGCCACATTGAGACTCAGGAAGGATTTTCTTGGCAAAAGGGAACAGTTAATTCAGCAGAATTTCAGTCAGGATCTTCCCAGCAGTGGAAACTAGGGTAATACCTTGATAGTTTCTACAGTTAGACTTATCTCCCTTTTTAACAATGGAGAAATATTCGCATTCTTTAGGTCAGAAGGAATTTTCTCAGTGTTTCAAGTTTTAAGAAATGGTGTGTGGAGCTTGTTGGTCATAGTTTCCCCATCAACTTTGAAGACCTCAGCTGGTATGCCTTCAGGGCCAGATGCTTTGTTGTTTTTCATCTGCTTATTATTTGGTGGATTACTTCAGAGGTTGGTAGACTGGCAAATGCTTCCCTTAATGGATGCTGCAGGATGGATTTGATGGTTTTATCAGTCACCATCAATTATCAGTTCAAGAGCTTTTGGTAGTGCTCCTTCCAATGGTGTTTGATGGACTCATTGTCTTTGAGAAGTGTACTGTCATCTTCAGATCTAAGCAGGGTGAGTCCACAAGAGCCTAGTCCATATACAACCTTGATTGCACTGAAGAAGTTCCACATGTCATGATTGTCAACAAATTGTTGGATTTCTTTCATCTTCTCTTCCCACCATTTGTTTTTGATTTCTCAAATCTTCCTCTGGGCTTCAGTTTTAATCTGTCAAAGGTTCCCTGATTTTGATTGGACATAGGATGGTTTTACCAGTCACAGAAAGCTTTTATTTTTTGATCGAAAAGGGCTTTGATCTCAGTGTTGTTTTTGTCAAATCAGTCGTGATGGTGTTGGGGATAAAGCCAGTTGATTCTATGCAAGCCTTATGGATGGTCTCTTTTAGAGCTTGCCAATCTTCCTCAACACAAGTGTTATCATTTTCAATCCTAGGATTAGCGAGTTTCTTGCTGAAATGTGTTTGGTGGGCTCTGTGGTGTCTAGGGGTCCGAAGGCATGGGATGTTGTACTGTCTTCAGAGTGATTTGGGTTACTTTTGAAGTTTCAATGCAACCCTGATGGATATGATTGATCTTGCTAAGAAATGATTGGTCCAGCAGTTATTGGCTTCTCTCATGATACACATGATATGGATGTCTTTGAGACCATGCATTCTTATGATGATGTAGTTGATGAGGTGCCATTGTTTTGAGTGGGGGTGTTGCCAAGTTTTGAACCTGTCACGTTGTCTGAAGATACTGTTAGTAATGACTTAGGCTAGAAATCAGGAAACACTTCTTCATGGTAAGGGTGGCCAAAATTTGGAACAGGCTTCTAAGGGAGGTGGTGCTCTCCCCTACCTTGGGGGTCTTTAAGAGAAGGCTGGATAGGCATCTGTCTGGGGTCATCTGACCCCAGCGCTCTTTCCTGCCTAGGCAGGGGCTCGGACTCGATGATCTGTTGAAGTCCCTAGCATCTATGAATCTATGACTCTATGACAAGGTCATGCTCTGCACATTTACTGAGTAAAAGGATGCACTTGGAATTGGTCTTGCCCACTCCTTTCTTCCTAATGGTGCCCCTCCACAAGCTAAAATCCCAGCCAGCTCTCTCACTGAAGTCTCTAAGGAGGATGATCTTGTCCTCTTTTGGAATGATAGGACTTAATCAAGGTCAGCATAAAACTGTTTTTTCTATTCTTCATTGGCACTGAGTGCTGGAAAGTGTGTGTTTATGTTGGTAGCAAATGGATTGTTGGTCAGGTGAAGGTGGAGAGTCATGAGGCACTTATTAAAGCCAACAGGGAATTCAGTCATTCATCTGACAATCTGATTCTTAATGATGAAACCAACACTGTGTGTTCACCTGTCGTTTACAAGTTTCCCTTTCCCAAATAACATATAGCCAACCCCCTCCTACCTCAGATGGTCTTTGTCTGCACATCTGGGCTCACTGAGAGCAGTGATATCAATGTCCAATCATGAGAGTTCTTGGGCAACAATAGCTGTTTCATGTTCAGGTCTCACTGTTTGAGTCATCTAGTAGAGTTCGTATATTGCAGGATGCAAAGGACATTTTTGTGTTTTGACCGCAATTTGAGTGATAACTCTGGAAGCAGCTATCCAGTTGGGTAAGGTAAAATGGGACAGCCTATGTTTGGGGCACATTTTCTAGCTTCCTCCCCATGTGGGGTGAGTAGAGGGGATCCTAAAAAGGACTTCTCAGTCACGATCGCAGCTGCTGAATCACCCTCCTGTCACATTCAAAGAGTAAAGCAACCATAACATGACTGCCATCTGCTTGTGGATCTGTGATTAGAGACACCTGGTAATCACTTCATCTGTCCCCGTCATCACTCATCCATCACCACAGGACTTTGTAGATCATAGAATCATAGAAAATTAGGGTCAGAAGGGACCTCAGGAGGTCATCTAGTCTAACCTCCTGCTCAAAGCAGCACCATCCACAACTAGATCACCCCAGCCAAAGTTTTGTCTCCCCGGGTCTTAAAAACCTCCAAGTATGGAGATTCCACCACCTCTCTGGGTAACCTGTTCCAGTGTTTTACTGCCCTTCTAGTGAGAAAATTCTTCCTAATATCTAACCTAAACTTCCCTTGCTGAAATTTGAGACCATTGCTCTTTGTTCTGTCATCCATCACCATTGAGAATAGTTTACCTCCATCCTCTTTTGAACTCCCCTTCAGGTAGTTAAAGGCTGTTATAAAATCCCCTCTTAGTCTTATTTTCTCTAGACTAAATAAGCCCAGTTGTTACTTTAAATTGCCAATTGCTCAAATCAAGAGTGAGACCTTATAAAGGCGGATACGGCAAAATGCCACGTTTATTGATTACATTAAGCAGATACATAAGTTTGGACACACCATTCATACAACCAGACACACGCAAGCATACAGACAAACAGACATAGACAGACATACAGACAAAACCACGCCAGTAAGATTTTATAGTTACCAGCAGAGGTTGCTCAATGTTAGCACTGGGTGGCCAGCCCAGGCTCATTGAGGGTAATGGGAGCGGGGGTGAACAGATGCGCCTGTTGTCCAGGAGGTTGCAGAGTGGATTCCCCATCATGGCTTGTCTGCATTTCACTTTTATAGGGATTTCAAGTCTTTGTTCTGCATTGGGATTTTTTCCATGCTCAGTCTTTTAATCAGAGGTTGTTTCTTATCCATCTTCTGGTTATCTCAACTTGAGGTCATTCCAGTAAAGTTGGTATCTCAGAGTTGGTATCTCAGCCTTGAGGCATTCTGTAGATCAAATGGCAGGATATGAAGAATTCCTTCTTCTCACTATCTCCTTTTGTACCTGATCACAGACAAGTGCTTCAGCCATCCATTAATTAGTTTACTGTCTAGTAACTCATACATTGGTGCCTTGTTGCTTACACAAACAGTTAAATCTTCTTTTGCTTTCATGCAAAAATTCCCATTCTTTCACCATTCACCCTCTCACACAGACTCTCAAGTACACAGGGCATCCAAAGTTCATTTACTCATGTCAAGCAGTGAACAAGTACAAAATGGAGTTTTCATTGTTCATAAAAGAAAAAAATCAATATGCAAAAATTCATACTACACAGTTCCCTCAACCTCATGTGCCTTAGCCCCCTCACCATTTTCATTGCCCTCTGCTGGACTTGCTCCAATTTGTCCACATCCTTTCTGTAGTGGGGGGCCCAAAACTGAACACAGTACTTGAGATGTGGCCTCACCAGTGCTGAATAGAAGGGAATAATCACTTCCCTTGACCTGCTGGTAACATTCCTACCAATGCAACCTAGTATACTGTTAGTCTTTTTGGCAACAAGGGCACACTGTTGGCTCATATTCAGCTTATTATTCACTGTAACTCCCAGGTGCTTTTCAGCAGAGGTGCTGCCCAGCAAGTCAACCCTCAGCCTGTAGCAGTGCATGGGATTGTTCTGTCCTAAGGGCAGGACTTTACACTTGTTCTTGTTGAACCTCATGAGATTTCTTTTGGCCCAATCCTCCCATTTGTCTAGGTCACTCTGAATCCTAGCCCTACCCTCCAGCATATCTGCTACTCCCCCTAACTAGGTCCTGCCAGTTAGTAATAGTCCCCAAAAGCCATCTGCCAGCTATGGAATGTAGGCGTGCAGCATGTTTCTGTACTCAAAACACTCCCATCTTGGGGCTGGAAGTTAAGGAAAGAGGATAGAGAAAGAACCAGTTATATGTATTTATCTGCTGTACAGTCCTCTTCATCAACCCTTGCTGGAGAGTTGTGGTTCCAGTTTCTATTCCCTTTTTCCTGCCTCCAAAAAAGCAGAAGAACTGACTAGGGACTTTGAGTAAAAAAATCTCTTTTAATTTAGTTTCATAGTTTCATAGTTTCAGGGTCGGAAGGGACCTAATAGATCTTCTAGCCCGACCCCCCGCCAGGGCGGGAGAACAACCCAAAAAAAAAACCAAAAAACCACTCACCCTAAAAACAAAAACGGGACTCAAATGAGTCCAGCCAGGTAAGTATCCAGCCTCTTCTTAAAGATCCCCAGGGTAGGGGCCAGCACCACCTCCCTTGGAAGTTGGTTCCAGCTCCTAGCCGCCCTAACTGTGAAGTAGTTTTTTCGGATGTCCAATCTGTACCTCCTCTCCATCAACTTGTGCCCATTACTCCTTGTTATGCCAGCGGGGGCTAGGGGAAACAGCGTCTCCCCCAAACCCTTCTGGTTCCCCCTAGTGAGTTTATAGACGGTCACCAGGTCCCCCCTCAGCCTTCTCTTGTGGAGGCTGAATAGGTTCAAGTCCCGCAGTCTCTCACTGTAGGGTCTGCCCTGTTGTCCCCGGATCATGCGGGTGGCCCTCCTCTGGACCCTCTCCATGTTGTCCACATCCCTCCTGAAATGGGGCGCACAGAACTGGACACAATACTCCAGCTGCGGCCTGACCAGCGTCGCATAGAGGGGGAGGATCACCTCCCTGGCTCTACTCGAGATGCACCTGTGGATGCACGACAAGGTCCGGTTAGCCCTGCCAACCATGACCTCGCATTGTCGGCCCATGTTCATCTTGGAGTCAATAATGACACCAAGATCCCTTTCCGCCTCCGTGCTCTCAAGTAGGGAGTTCCCCATCGTATAAGTGTGCTGCTGGTTCCTACTACCCAAGTGCAGCACCCTGCACTTGTCCGTATTGAAACACATCCTGTTCCTGTTTGCCCACCCCTGTAACCTATCCAGATCCTTCTGCAATCTCTCTCTACCTGCTAGCGTGCTCACCTCCCCCCAGATTTTGGTGTCATCAGCGAATTTAAACAGGTTGCTCTCCACCCCAACATCAAGATCGCTGATGAAGAAATTGAACAGCGCAGGGCCCAGGACCGAGCCCTGGGGGACTCCACTACCCACCTCCCCCCAAGTCGAATATGATCCATCCACCACCACCCTCTGAGTGCGACCCTTCAGCCAATCTGCAATCCATCTGACCGTGTAGGCGTCTATGCCACAGTCGCCTAGTTTATTAATTAGGATGGGGTGAGAGACGGTGTCAAAGGCCTTGCTGAAGTCCAGAAAGACTACATCCACCGCGACACCTGCATCCATGGCCTTTGTGACCTGATCATAAAAGGCAATCAGGTTGGTCTGACATGATCTCCCCCTAATAAATCCATGCTGATTGCCCCTGAGCATCATCTCTGATGCCGGCCCATCACAAATGTGCTCCTTGATGATCTTCTCAAAGAGCTTCCCCAGGATTGAGGTAAGACTGACGGGCCTATAATTGCCCGGGTCCTCCCTTTTCCCTTTTTTGAAGATGGGGACCACATTAGCTACCTTCCAATCGTCTGGCACCTGGCCCAAGCACCACGATCGCTCGTAGAGCCGTGCCAGGGGCCCTGCAATAACCCCAGCCAGCTCCCTCAGCACCCTGTTTTATTATTAGTTTTATTATTGTATTTAGTTTTAAATCAAGGAGCACTGTATTTTGAAGGTATTTTTAATTTTTAACCAAGTAACATTATTGCACTGTACCACAAAGATATTTGGCACAATGCCTAAGCTTAGCTGAAAACTTTGCAAAAATCAGATTTTATAAGGCTTGAAAGTTAAACCTAAATTAATGCCTAAACAGGAGCATCCCACCTGTGTGTTTCAAATTTGAATGGCAGGATCCCTGGATTTGAATGGGTTGTAGGCTGGATTCAAAATTGAAAAGAACCCAGTTTCCAGTATTTGAAAACAGCTAAACTTGCAAGATTTCCACCATTTGGGATAAAGTATCTAAAGGACACTTCATAACATTTTGCTACGGACAAATATGGATCTATAAAACATCTTTTTGATCCACTTACTCAAATTCCACGTTCAAACATAACCCATATCTAAGCAACCATCCTTAGCTCATTAAAAAAAACCCCTAACACTGGGCATTACTTTCCCTTCTATCTATTCAGCATATGTATTTGCACTATATCCCTTCTCCACTTGTACTTTAAATGCACAGGCGAGGGTCATCCCCACGTAACTGCTGACTCCACTGGAGTCACAACAGGGATGAATGTATCTCACGGTGCATTTTATGCGTTACTGATTTACATTGATTTGTTTACTTATTGATGTTATTGAATCATTACGTAAACCTCTCCAGCAGAAAATGAACTGAGAATTATGTGAAGAGGGGCCTAATTGTTTAAAACAAAGTAAAGCCATTTATTTAAAAATCAAGTGGGTTGTTCATCTAGCTTCCTTAGAAGATAAGCAGTGCTATTGCTTATGAAACGTATTTGTGGAAAGCTTACGCAGATGATTTTGATAAAAGAAGTCTGGCTTGAGCACCATTATAGATTAAGCAGATGCCCTATAATATGTACTGACCACAATCAGAACTTGATTCTTATTCAGTTGAGTAGTTACAGGACCTAAAGAAGCTAAGCATACAAATTAATTGTTAAAGTTACTTCTACCTATATGAATTACCTTTTCTGTGCCATGCCAAGCTACTTAATATGGCAAGACCTTTCTGGATTCCTTGAGTCCTTCCACCCTAAATCATAACTCTATGTCCTCAGCCAGTTTGGTATTTATCCATCTTATGCTTAGGCTATTTAGCTGTAGTAGCAAGCCCTAAGGCACTCCACCAGCAACTACTTTCCACAGTGAGAACTGGCAATTTTTACACACCCTGTGTTTCCTGTCTTTTGACCTGTTTTAGAATTGTGGCATGTCACAGGGAACCTCGGTGCTCTGCTCCTAGAGAGGAGGAACTGCCAGGGAGAGAGCCCTGGCAGGACACTAATGAGCACAGCTGCGGGTTGCCGGGGCAACTAAGGAGAGTCAGCTGGCCAGAAGGGGGCAGGGTGCTGCGGTGGACCCCAACGAAAGGGGTTAGCAGTACAGAGCCCAGGAGAAGGGCAAAGTGTGGCGGTGGTCCCCGGCAAAGGGGATAGCAGCACGGTGCGCCCGGAGGAGGGAGGTTAGCAGTGCGGTGGGCCTAAGAGACCGTAGGGCTCGATACAAAGTCCCAGAGAGGATAAGGGTCCCTGAAAGGGACGACACTTTAGAGAAGGCCTAAAGTCGGCCTTGAGAGCCCCAAGAGAGGGGCAGTATACTAGAGAGAGCCCAGAGTGGGCACAGAGAGAGAGAGCCCAGGAGGGGGCACTTCCATAGAGCGTACGGAGTAGGCCCGAGGGAGCGGGCGAGTTGATTTGCAACAGAACAACGTCCAGAACACCTGCGAGGCTTGGGGCGTGGTATTAGGGGTTGGTAGGAGCCACGCGTGGCCCTAAGGCTAGGGTGCCTGGGGAGCACCCGTTGTACAGGGAGACCCCGGGGTGGGGGTGTCCAGGAGAACACGGGGACCATGGGGATGGAGGTCCCGATTAGCCATGCCCAAGGAGGTGTAAGGCAGCCTCCCGAACTTACTGAACATCAAAGATGTGGCGGGCGAGAATAAGAGGGTGCCCTTGGGCCGGACTTGACACGGTGAGAGGGACCTCAGGGAGATCACGGCCGTCCTGTGGGACCCCGCCGTGACACTGGTGCATTGGCCAGGAAGCATAGGCCATGCACGGGGAAAGAACCCGTGTCCTTGAGAGGAAGGGGACGAACCTTAGGGCTAAGGTACATGAATAAGAAAGAAAGGCAGTTATAGTGGGGCTTGTAAAAGCAAGCCCAGGGTGAAGAGAAATACTGCCAGTTGAGAGACAGAGAGATTGAGGGTGTTGGGTCTGGTTTAAGACGAAAACAGAGTCATGGCAGGTATAGAGGACATGGAGAGCCTGAAACGAGAGAATTTTGCGGGGCTATTATGGGTGAGTGAGCTGGAGGAAAACATTGCGCGGTTAGAGTGGGAGCTAGAGATGGCTCAATCACAAAAAGAGCAAGCTGAGGCCAAAGTGGCCACTTTAGAGTCACGGGTACAATCTGGAAAGAAGGAAGGCTCTAAAGAGATGAGGCGCTTAATGGCAGCAGAGGCAGAGAAGGCTCGTGTAATAGAATGGCTCATGGCAGAGGAGACTAAGAAAAGTAAACAGCGAGAGGAGAAACTGCGAGAGATGCAGAAAGGGATGGCAGCATGGGAGAGGAAATCCCCAGAGCCTGATATGGGCCAAACATGGGAACAAAAAGAAAGGAGACTACGGCTAGAGGTATCCAAGAACCTCATAGCAGCCCTCCAGGAGGAGATCCGTAGCCAGGCAGGGCAGATAGAGAGCCTGCAGGAGAGCCTGGAGATCTGGCAAGAGAGATGTGACCAGGCGGAACACATGGTTGAAGAGCTCCGAGCAAAGCTACTTGAGAGCCATGTACAGGGGGAGAAAATGAATAAGGCAATCATACAAGAAATAGAGAAGGTGAGAGATTATATGGCCAGTCATGAGGCACTGCAAGATCAGAAGCGGTCCCTCGAAATGGAGGTAGAGGTTAAAACAAGAGAGTGTGTGGAGTTGCAGGCCCAGTGGCAAAGGGCGGAGGAGGAAAGGGACCAATGCAGGAAAGAGATACAGTCCCTGAAGGGCTTACTAAGAGAAAGTACAGCTGGTGAGACAGCCGCACCACAGGAGAGCGAGCAGCGACTAGTATGGGTTGACCAGGCACAGGTGGAAAGACTAAGTGCAATAACTCAGCAATTGGAGGAGCATTTATCCCGGGCTAATACTGTGTGCCGGAACAGTGGCAAGAACTGGGAACCTTGAAAGGAATTCTGATAGAGGCCGGGGAATGGGCGGAGAGAGCCCATACCATATATGTAAGGGCCGGGTAAACCCCGAAATCCAGGAGGATATGGGGATAAGAAGCCCCAAGGAGGAGAGGGGAGTAGAGTGGCAAGAGAAGGAGACAATGACAACGGAACCTCCCGAAACAGAGGTGACAGCAATGGGGAAAGAGAGTGTTCCTACAATTGTCAAACACCTCGAGCGAGAGTGGAAGCACTGGACTGAACAGTATGCGATAAAGCTGAATAGCTTGAGAGAGAGAGTGGAAGAACTCTCCAGAAGGAATGATATGGGGGTACTCCCCATACCAAGTCCGGTCCAACAGAAAGGGGTAAAGGGAAGGAATATGGTAGCTGTGCAAGACAGTGAGGAGGTCCGTGGCAGCGACATAAACGGTGATCCATGCTGCCCTGACCGCACTAAAAAGGGAGGACAGTTAGGGCAGGAAGAAAGGCCTAGGCTGGAAAGGAGGGGCCAAAGCCCCAAGGAACTTAAGCGGGGAGGAGAGAGACGTTATAAACTCCACCTTAAGGACAAGACATCTAGGCTTGCACAACGGCTGAGATCGGATCGAGTGCAGGCTACAGGCCCCGCTAAGGAGGCTAATAGGCCCTCAACAACAAGGGTAACTCGATCAGAGAGAGGACAGAAGGGAGGAAGGAGGCCCTACGTATATGTTAATAATTTCCCAGGGTAAGTTAGATGGTGGACCCTGAGGAGAATAATTGAAGCCAGAGTTGGGGGAGTAGCCTTCGTGAAGGTGTACATAGGACCAGATGGGAGATCTACTGGTCGAGGAAAGATAGAATTCTGGGATGAGAAAAATGTCCAGCGAGCACTTAAGGTGCAATGGGAGCTTTGGGGAAAGCTCAGAGACTGGCAAGAGACCAAGGAAACCTCAGAAAGGAGGGATGATTACAGGGAACACAGAGGAGGAGCCTTAAGACTGAGATGGAGGAAGGAAAACCAGATACCCCGAACAAGGGAAAACTGCTCCGCCAGGAAGGGTGTGGAGGCGGCAAACGAGGAAAGGACAGAGGCCTAATTTGCACCCTACCAGGGAGGGGCTAGTGTGGGGGGACTACCTTTGGCAGGGTAACTCCCGAAAAATCCCGCACGGTGCACCTTGGGGAAAAGGCGAGGAGGGGGCACCTCAAAACCTCCGCCACTTGTATGAAAAACGCTGGGTGCCAGAAGAAAGGCCAAGAAGAGCCGCCGAGTCCAACTGAATTTGAAGTGAATGAAGATCTACCTCGGTGAGTCAGATCTTAAGCGGGGAGGTGTGTCGCAGGGCACCTCGGTGCTCTGCTTCTAGAGAGGAGGAACTGCCAGGGAGAGAGCCCTGGCAGGACACTAACGAGCACAGCTGCGGGTTGCCGGGGCAACTAAGGAGAGTCAGCTGGCCAGAAGGGGGCAGGGCCTGGCCCTTATAAAACCCAGGGCGGAAGCCAGGCTAGCAGTTCCCTGCTAGCAGTCCCAGAGGCAGGAACCCCCGGGGCTAGGGGGCGAGCACTGGAGAGCACTGTAGGAACCGTTCTAGCCAAGTGAAGGAGGGCAGCTCGAAGAGGTTTTGAGCACCATGGTTTAGCCAGGCGACGTTGAATTAAGTTGTGGCCAAGAGGCTTGTGTTTGGTTGTGGTTGTCTATTACACTGGTGGTTTGGGTGAGGCTATAGGGGTTGAAGGAGGCCTCATAGGGGGCTCATGGTAAAGTGGGGCCCCCCGGTGCCAGCGAGGGCGCACTAGGCCCTGAGAGTTGCAGGGCAGAGTTGTGGGGTCAGTTAAGCTTAGAGAGGAGCGGCTGAACCCCAAGGGACCCACAGGGGTGTGGGGCCCTAGCGCTAGCGAGGGCGCAGTATTCTCAGAGGGAACCCCAGTGGGGTGGGAACCCTGGCGCTAGTGAGGGTGCAGTATCCTTAAAGGGGCCTCACGGTGGAGCATGAGGACCCCGGCGCCCAAGCGTGGGTGTAGCAAGCCCCAGAGAGGGGGCAGTATTGTTGAGGAGCCCTAGCGTGGGCACAGCAAGTCCCAGAGAAGGGGGACTATTGAGAAGCCCAGGATAGGCGTAGCAAGCCCGAATAGTAGGCTAGTGCTGCAATAGACCTCAGACAGGGGCAGGGTGCTGCGGTGGACCCCAACGAAAGGGGTTAGCAGTACAGACCCCAGGAGAAGGGCAAAGTGCGGCGGTGGTCCCCGGCAAAGGCGATAGCAGCACGGTGCGCCCGGAGGAGGGAGGTTAGCAGTGCGGTGGGCCTAAGACCGTAGGGCTTGATACGAAGTCCCAGAGAGGATAAGGGTCCCCGAAAGGGGCGACACTTTAGAGAAGGCCTAAAGTTGGCCTCAAGAGCCCCAATGGAGGGGCAGTATACGAGAGAGAGAGCACGGAGTGGGCACAGAGAGAGAGAGCCCAGGAGGGGGCACTTCCATAAGCATATGGAGTAGGCCCGAGGGAGCCGGCGAGTTGATTTGCAACAGAACAATGTCCAGAACACCTGCGAGGCTTGGGGTGTGATATTAGGGGTTGGTAGGAGCCACGCATGGCCCTAAGGCTAGGGTGCCTGGGGAGCACCCGTTGTACAGGGAGACCCCGGGGGAAGGTCCAGGAGAACACGGGGACGGAGGTCCCGATTAGCCATGCCCAAGGAGGTGTAAGGCAGCCTCCCGAACTTACTGAACATCAAAGACGTGGCGGGAGAGAAACGAGGGTGCCCTTGGGCCGGACTTGACACAGTGAGAGGGACCTCAGGGAGATCACGGCCCTCCTGTGGGACCCCGCCGTGACATGGCAGAACTTTGTTTTTAGCTCGGTTGTTACCAAGTTCCCTTCAGAAAGGTGATGGTGGCAGTGAGGAAGGCTATTGGATTGGTTTTTCACAGATGCTCAAATGAACAGAAAGTGTGAATTCACTGTTGATTAGTTAAACCCTTTTGTAGACACACTCATTCAGGATTAAAATGGCTTTTATTTATTTTAATTCATTTCCATGGCAATGAAACAAAATCCAATTAAAGCTATTTTAATTCTGAATAAGTGCCTGAATGGAAATTTAATGCAGTTTAAGTAATTTAAAAGTTAATTGGATTAATCATTTTGAGCATTCCCATATAGGCACAGCCTAGGATTCAGGAGAGTTGAATGCTAGCCTGGGTTATGTCACTGATCTGCTAATGTCAGGCTTGTTTAACATCTAGGTGGTCAGGGGGGACCCACAGCCTGTGGGCTGCACAGGTCGTAGCAGGGTGAACCTAAGTCTTAGGCTACATGGATGCTCCAGTTGCTGGAGCCACACCAATGCACTGTGCATCCATGAGGGTCCCCTCCCCTGAACCATGCACTGTGCAGGCACCTTCACTGCTGCACCGCATGCCTGTGCATGCCAGATGGTCACCCTCTGCTCTCCACACCAGGTGCTGCACTGCCTCATCCTCTGTTTGGGACACACAGGAGGGAGGAGGAGCCTGGAGCCTCTGGTTGCTGCTGCAGCAGAGCAATAGGACGAATGGTTTCCAAGCAGGAGCCTGGGATCCATGTGCAGCCTGTAGATTGCCAGTTGGACAGCCCTCTGTTAGGGGAACTGAGCAAGGTACTTCACCTCTGTACTTCATCATGCTTATGTATGGAGAGAATGATTACACATACCTCCTTTTGAGGCACTCTGAAATCTGTGGATAAAAACAGCTCTTTAAGAGTTAGCCCTATTATTCATGCTAACCTCTTATGAAGCAGACAATACAAAGTCTTCCTTTTTCTCCTTTCAATTCTATCCATCCTTTATGTCCTTTTCATTTTTCGTCCTCTCATTATTTTCTTCACCCACTGACCATGTTGGAAGTGTATTGTTTTAACTGACACGTTTGGAAAATCAAGTAGTAGTTTCTCCAGTTCATTTTATTGCACTTTAATGCAATGAAGACAAGGTGGGCTAATTTAAAGAAAGAACTGCTGTGGAAAAGAAATGCACTTGTTTTTCTTCAATGTTGTTTCCTAGTGTCCATCAAAAGTTAAAGAGCACAGTGGTCATGTATTCAGTCTGAATGACACTACCATTCCTGGTAAAAATGCTGGTTCTGTTTAACCATTAGTATTTCATTACTCGCATACTCATAAACAACGCTGAGTTGTCTGCTGTTTTTATTTTCACTTTACTTGCCTTGTTACATTTAACTAATAGAGTCTACAGCATGGTTACCCTCTTTTCTTTCACTTATCCATTCCTTTATCTTCCTGAAGCGGTATGGAAGCTGCTTCATGTAACAGCGGTTTTTGCTCCTACCTGGTAATGAGGTATATAGATACAATAAATTAATTCTGTTCAAATGTCACTTTCCAGGAAGCATATAATCAGATTTGAGATAAAATGCAATATTACCTCAACTAAATAAAAGAAATAAGAGCCAGCAGACAGCCACTTGCTATCAGAGATCATAGTTTAGCATTTTTTTTTTTTTTTAATCTCCCTCTCCCCCAAATCCAGCACCCAATACCTTCTACTATTCACTCATATTTAGAGTACAGAGTATTATATAGGTGATGCTCTGCCCAAAAGCTCAACTCAAAAAGAACATGACTGAACTACATTTGGGATCCTACCAGGTTAGATCCATTGGCAACCAAACAACAGGAAGAAGAAAGGCTTTATCACCAGACATTCAGGAAAAATAAATGCCTGGAGCTGTTGTTCTCTGTATCTGCACTGAGAGGAAATGAATACAGTATATTCCCCTTAATCCTTTTTTCTTTGGTATGTTACAATTTCTTGTGGGCAGGGGAAACTGCAAGCTAGTAAACGTCAAGTTGGGAAAGAGATTTTTATCTGAGGCACATATCATAGCTCCATGTGCCCAACTTGTAACAAAACATTGGCACTGAAATATGACAGCAAACTAACCCACCTCAGCTTGACCCTCCCTTCTAGCACTTCAGTGATGGATATTGTATCTCTTCCAAAGACTCTTCTTTCCTGACTATCAAGTTTGCATAGCACCTTCTGGGTTCCCTCTAAAGTGCTTCATTGGGCCTCCTGGCCCACTCCTGCCTCACTGCCTCACCTTGAACACCTGTGTGATAGCTGAGCAGAGAATTAAGAAACCTGAAAATGAAGTAGGGTGCCTTTCCCTTGCACCGGGATCATAGGCACAGTGGTTTCTTAGCATAAAAGATTTCAGGCACTGACCTTGTTGCCATTGTGTTTCCCAGAAATTTTGAAGGGGTGATACCTTAACTGCTCTAGTTTGTAACTCTGACATTAAATTTGTTAGCAACTTCCTCTGTCCTAATTGCATGTCTAATTCCAGGTCATTTCAACTACACGCGTGTTTCAAAAGATATTATCAAACTACACAGATATTATCATACTACACATTCTGGAGTATGTCATGAAGAATCACTTACTTTCAGGTATTTAGGGATCTGATTAGTTACAAAACCAATTAATAGTCTACCATTATTCTGAATGTTATTTAATTGATTTATGTTTTGGCAGCAAGACTTATGTCTTCAGACTTCTTTTAAAAACACAAAACATCATTTTAATGTGTATATTTTCAGATATGAAGTCATGTCCAGAATATTCTTTATTTATTACAGCTGCTGACAGTTTCAAAAGAATGTATATTTTGTGTTGAACCAGTGACAGAACTAAGTCATTTTCTCATAATCCTTGCAAATATTAGCACGATACATTATTTTCTTTGGGGTCTATTCAACTTTCAAAGAGTGGAGGAATGGAAAATGAAACGTTAATATTTGTGCTCTAGGCGCACACAGCCTCAGTGAATTCCATGGTTCAAAAAAGTGCCTCTGTGGCTTGGAGTTTTTGTTGGACACTAAATATGAAACTTAGCAATCAGATATCCTGTTCTTTACTTTTCTTCATGTATTTCCAAAATTGATACTGGCAGTAGTGTGACTGCCAGGGGGGAGGGGGAGGGGGAGAGACAATGAGGGCAGTGGTCTCAGGTGCTTCCTTTTGGCAGGGAGAGGGGGAGAAGGGGCAAAAAGCTCCATCAGCAGTGCAGCAGCCTATGCTACTGCATTAGTCAAAGCTGCTCAGGGCACAGATCTGCTCTGTTATACCTCTGGATAATGGTCCTGTTAGGGATGATACACCTACATCTTAAAAAGCTTGGTACTGAGATTTCAAACTGCTCTGCCTTTTATGAAAGGAGTAGCTTTCACTGCTGCTGCTGTGTCTTCTCAGAGTTGTTGTCATTGTGGCTTTTGAAGGGGATTCATTACTAACAGCAACAAACATGGTCTGAAGGAAACACTTTCTAAGAATTCTGTTGGCACCCTGTAGATGTTGACAGATGTAATGCATCTAATCTGAAGAGGTGCCTTCTGTACTGCATTAGGCTACACCCTGCTCATTAACTGTGCAATCATTGCAATGAGTGATGTTGCAATTGCTACTGTAAGAATTTATGATAAAGAGATTGTATTGTCCATACTGGTGTTGATTTCCAAGTGAAGTTCACATTCTTAACCTCAAACCGTAGATACAGTTGAGATTAAACTAGTTAAATGAAGCAACAAAAACAGAGGAATGAGATAAAAATGCCTTATTCAGGATGAAAGATGAGAGCTGCTACCTTCCCTCCCTTAACCATGTCTTAATTAGGGTTATCTTATTCTAGAGTGTGACTATGGATCCTCAGATTTGTGCTGCCAGATGGGGATACAGGTACATAGCATAACTACGTATCTGCACCAAAATGCTCCATTTGTCATTCAAATGCAGGATTTATGGATGCATTTCAGTTGTTCTATTTCAGAGTGGTATAAAAAACACATGGCCTGGAGGCAGGAGGTGGAGGGAAAAAAAGGAAAGACTATATGAAGTAAACATCATAGTGAAATCTGATAAAAAGTCTATTGGAGGCAGGTAGGCACTTAGTCAGTTGGATGCTCTTTGATTTTTAGGCCAGATAAGAAAATACTTGATGTCAGGCAACTTCTATTCAATATGGGGACTACTTTATTTTACTCCAGGAAATTAGCAAGTCAAATAGTCTCTTTGAATATTTGCTGTTGCATCATCTAGATAAAAAAAAGGTGCAAGAAAAACCACACTTTATGCATGAGGGTATAGGAAATTGGCTGCTGAGTCCTGAAATACTACCTTTCTTCTCCATTTTCCTCAAGGATAAAATATTGTGGTGCTGATCAAGTGCACAATGAATGTTGGCTAGTTGGTGAAATATTTTGCTTCCTATGCTGCATTAAACACTCACCAAATGACGGGTATAGGATAATTTGTGCATTGTGACAATGTAGGGCAAGTCTTTCTGCGTGTCTGCAGCTGCTGCACTGATTTATAATACCAAGGAAGTCTTTCTGTTTGGAAAACAGCTTTTAGAGTTTAACACTTTTGGGAGCATTAATATTTGAATAGTTTCCCTTTATAAGAAAGTAACTTATTAAACTGTTTTACTATTCTGTCATCCTTCTCAGGTTTTTCAGGTTCCTCAGCAAGATTGTTCCTTCATCTGAATTTCAGTATGTTCAGTTTTTAATCTGAATCATTCACCTGAAGCATCAGCTTGGCATGAAACCGAACAGATTTGCTATCAAACCGTAAGTATCCTGAGGAAATATATTCATAAATACTTACCAACATCACAATTTAGCCCCAGTGTTTGTGATATAACTAGTGGCAGAGTTTTGAATGACATTGGAGGGACAAGAATAATGCAGGGACATGAAACTAAGTTATGCCGTATCCTACTTACCCAATGAGTTACGAGTTCAAAAATAATACATTCCTTTTTATTACCTGGGTAGTCCCCGTTCCTATCCTCTCTCTTGCTGAGGTTTTCCTTTAGTTGTTCCCTAAATCATGCAGACATCCCATAATGTGTTCAGAATCTATACAAATCAGGAGGCAAAGGCCCCGTGTCTCTGTTGCCAGCTCTGTGTCCCCAGGGCCTCCACAGTTCTTGGCAGGATGGTTGCAATGGGACCACGCTGCTAGTTTCCCCAGCCAGCAGCTGCCTCAGGGATCTCTACTGGAAGTGGGGGTGCAATAAGCAGATATAGCTTAGGGCTATATTACTTTATTTGAGCAATCTTTATAGGGAGAATAAGGGATAGGAACAAGGCACTCTACCCCAGTCCTCCCATTCCTTCTTTATAGAGTTTCAGACACTTTGCAGGGTCTGTGTGCCTCAGGGAATACTGTTAACAGTGAATCCATTTGTTTCTTTAGAATGTGGATGGTGGGGATAGAGTTGATCTTGTGCGGGCCGGGCGTGAGCCGGGTCCTTTTTCGTGCTGCACGCGGGCTGTGGCCAGCAGCCCGGGCACGCAGGGTTGAAGAGAGGAGGCGCGACAAGCTAGAATTAGGCACAGACTCGTAGCGGTAGTTTTAAAGATTGTTTACTTACACCAGAGATGGTTGTGGTGTAGGCTGGAAAACTTGCTTGAGTTGCGGTTACAGACAAAGACAACACGGACGGTCACGTGGAGTTTGCTAGGCTCCACGGAAACAGAGCTCCGGATGCTCTGGGTGAGCGCGCCACCAAAATCGGACTCGTAGATACATCTTATAAAATTTTGTCGCTCGAAGACGGGAAGAGGTGGGCGATGGATCAGGTCGCCAAGCTCCTCTGAATCTCACACAGGGGTCTTTACTTCCCTGCTGTGTACCCAGAGTCCCCACGAGATGGATATGGAGTCCTCTTCGGCTTGGGCGGAAACCGCTCAAGCCTCTTATACGGCTAACAGGCCAATCGTTAGCCGCCACATGGGAATAATTTAGAACTAGCCAATAGCGGGACACAAATTTGCACGCGGGGGGCGGGAACTCTTTTGCACCGTGCATTTCTCTTGCAACTTGAGCAATGCACCCTGCAAAAGAAGCTGCAAATAGGTGGGAAACTCGTCCTTGCACCGGAGTTTTCCTCTGCAGCAGAAAACTCCACCGTGCAATGAAGTTGCAACCTGGCGGGGATAATTCTGGTGCCGAAGCACACACAAAATCATACCTTTGGGTTATGACAGATCTAATGATTAGATATAAGTAAGTTAATTAATATTGTATAGTAAATAATGTCATAATGAATATAAATGAACTCATTTGTATTTCAGTAAATGAAAGTAAGTTACATTGTTTACTATGAATCAAATACCAAAGGCTTTTCAAGACTACTCCACTCTAATCTACTCTTACTGGCATTTATATAGTAGGCATTCATATACTTATTGCTGTAATATCTGAACACCTTAGAAATATTAGAGGTCTGAATTTCCAGGTACACTAAGGGTGTTTTACACAGCAAATAATACATCCAATTTAATGTGACTTCATAAACCCAGGGCAATGAAAAGGGATCCTACTCTGAACAGGAATAAAGTCCTAAGGGCATTTATCCTCATAGCACCTCTATAAATGGGAAAGGGAAATTAACAGAAATGAATGACAAATTAAGAAATTGTGTTCCTGGAAAAGTTCAGTGCACAGAAAACTAGAGTGTAAATGTAAGGAGATTAGCTGCTCCTCACTAACTCTCTGCATGGACACTCAGGCTAAGTAGAAACATTACACTTTTACCAGTATAAGTGATCAGAAACTGGTCTATACCTGTAACAGAACAGAAGTTCAGCACACAAATCCGGTCTATACTTGTAAAGAACAGATGTTTGCAGATGCAGACTGGTTTGAAAATGGTACATCTTCACAGCACAATGCAGAGATACGAAATTAGGACTAAAGAAGCCAGCTCATATATGAGAAGGATAACTGCATTAATACACTGTGCTGTGGGCTAATTAGCCTTGCTGAGAAGCTGGGTAAATTAGTGCAGACATAATGACTTCTGACACTGAAGCTAGCTCAGTTATCTGAATGGTGTAGCATCTTGCCAGCTAGATGTACCTTCAGTGCTTTGTAGGAGTATCACTGTGCGAGGCAGCACACTTCATTTTGAGAACAGGCTGCCTCTTACTTATCCTAATGTCCACAATATAGTGAGGTGTAGCTAGTTCTCTGTAAATTCACACCCTGTTTTACTGTGTATTAACTTTCCCACATAGGCACATTATGAGTCACACAGGAAATCTGTGGAGTAAATTTTCACTAGTGTAGCTGATTTGGTGAGAGAAGAATCTGCTTCAAGTTTCTGCTCCAAAAGGTTTAACAAAACACCAGTACAATCAGTAGCTGTTTAAATGTGGGGCGGGTACTGGCAGAAATGAGAACAGTATTGGAAGGTGGATAGTGATGAAAGGCTTTGTGAGAAAAGAGTGTTTTAAAGGAGGATTAGAAGAGGGGAGAAAGATGAGTTTCATGTTTTATCCTTTGAAGAAGTAGTACAGGAGTAGACTAATCCTGGGTTTCTCTGATGCTGATAGCCTGTTTTGAAAGTGGCTTGTATTTTCCCTATTTGGGCCTACTTTTTGGCTAGGTACAGACATTCAAAAAACCTGAGGAGGAATTGATCTAAAGTTATGCAGTTTTCAGTAAGCAGCATAGTTTAGCTTGGTAGTGAAGAGAACACTCATTCACTCTTTGGTGGGGGCAGCAAATCTTAAACCAGGCTCTGCCCTTTTTAAGCCAGTATACATGTGCCAAACTTCTGTTCTGTTATGGGTATAGACTGGTTTCTGATCACTTATACCGGTAAAAGTGCAATGTCTGTGCCTGGCCTTTAAGTGCACTCAGCTAGGCAGGTTAATAGGCCCAAAGGTCAGTGTAGATCTTGCTCCAAGAAAGAAACATCTCCTGGGTTTGTAAGTTTTGGAGACTGAGGTAGATAGCCATGTTACTTTGAAGTCAGGCAGAAGTCAGGCAAAGTACCTTGACTTATGACTTTGCCCGACCCTGCTTTAAATAGTGAAGGCAGGTGCTTTGCACAAAAGAATGACAAAGATGGACCTTATAAATATATGAAAAGCCATCAAGGAGACATATATACATTAAAACACTGATGATGCAGAGCTCTCGTTCCCTGTGAACGTCAGTTGAAAAGTCCATTATATGTTGCCATGTTTTCCATTAATAGAAATTCCAGACTGTTCAGTCAGTTTAAACTTCTTTATCTGTGTATATATAGGACCCAAACAGTGTATCTGGCCACTGTACAAAGTTAAAAAAAATAAAAAATAAAAAAAAAAACCACTGAAAGAATGCTCAGGGAGAAACAGCCCAGAGAGAAGCATCCATTGTAAAAAAAAAAAAAAAAAAAAAAAAAAAGGGAAACCCAATTAAAATGTAATGATTTGTCATATTAAACAGACCTAGGTATGGATATTGCATTTGCCTTGCGCATCATACATTTACTGAATAGTATTTCACTGGACAAGGGTGGCCCATTTTGGCCATGCATTCCCTGCTCAGGGCTAGTCACAAATATACTATATTTTGGTACAACAACCACAGGTTGTGGATTATTATTATTATTTTTAACTAATTTGCTCATCTTTCCTTATTATCTGCTGGCTGGTAGGAATCGCATTTAATCGCTAAGCAACCAAATAAAAAAACCAAACCCTTGCAATGCTCATTTGGTATACTTATGCCTGATCCTACATTCAACAGCTTTATGATCTAGAAATCCAGATGTACTGTCTATTAACATTTTCAATTTGTCTTGGAAACTGAGTTGTCAACAGCCCATCAGCTTGGAAAATAGCTTTGATAATTCCGTTTCTTTAAAGAGGTTTTCACCTCAAATGTAACTAGATTAAAGATAACCTTGGAATTCAGTTTTACTTCATCTTTAGGGCTGCATACCTGCCCTAAATTAGAAAGTTATTTATATAGTATACAAAATCTATATCTTTTATATCAGGATAACTCAGGATCTTTGATTAATGCTTTTGTCAGCTCAACTATTGATTACTTTAATTCTCTAAGTTTTCCAAAACAAACTCATCACACAGATGTTAGTTTAAAAAAACAAAGCAAAAGAAACTTTAGCCTTTAGCTTAGAAATGCAAGCGCTGTACAATTTTAATGAAGTTTATCCACTGAATTGTTTTTAATTCATATTTGTTCTTTTAATATTTGACTTTATTTCCAGTATCATTCTGAACCAGTAGCTTGCTGACCTCCTAATAAATTACAGACCATCAACATCATTGCATTCTACCACTAATGATTTATTCATTGTTCCTCAGTGTCATTTTGCAACTAGACTCTCAGTGCTCTGCCTAAAGGAAAAGGCTGCCAGTTTTACACTTTAGCCACGTTTCTGGTAACTTGTTCCAATTTATTTTAATCTAATTATGTTATGAATTTAACATATATCTTTATATATAATCTGAAGCTCTCCGCTAAAGGCCAAATAAACCAGTGCATAGCTTCTGTTGACTTTACTACAGCTATACACATGACTTGAATATATAAAATTCGGATGGATATTTTGCAAGGAACCTTAAGGGCCAACTTTTAAAAAGTGATTTTGAAAACTATGGGTACACTTTTACCTGGATAAAAGCTGGTCTGAATAAATCCTGTAAAGTTAGGATACATTTTTCTAGAAGAACTAATTGTGCCTACCTATTTAAACGAAACACATGAAATTTGCTCAATGGAGGTCTGGTGTATAATCAAGAGCATATGTTATAGGTCTGACATTATTTGAGGTCAAGATTGTTATAAGCTTGTAGAGGGCCAAGTAGGCCCTGATCCATGATTACAAAGGGACGTTCTTTATCCAAAGAGCTAACAATTAAAGTATATGATGTGAGGTAACAGGTAGAGGCAACAAGCAGATGGGAATAACACAAGGTGGACAGTGTCAGCGTAATTAGCTGTGATCACAGCACACCAGCTGCCCAACCACTGTTAAGCTTTTGTAGATTTTACAGTATGCAGGGAGACTGGAGTCTGTAAGAAATAGAGATTTTGGCTTGAAGAAAGTGCAGCATGTAGTGCAGAGGTGGGCAAAATATGGCCTGTGGGCTGGATCTGGCCTACCAACTGATTGGATCCAGCCTTCAGGAGGCACCTGCCAATTCATTGGATCTGGCCTGCGGCTGCCTCCGCAGCGCTCCACATGGGGCCAACCCTTATCCAGGGCAGTCAGCACCACACTCTTGTCTGCACCTGCTGGCGCCTGTCCCAACCAGTGGGTACAGTTGGCAGGGCTACTCCCAGTGTGGCTGCAGCTGCCTGGGTGCTGCTCAGCTCCCCTCACCTCCAGTGGTGGCTCCTGCTCCTGTTCTTGGCCTTGCTGCACCGCTGTGGGCAGGGAGGAAGGTTCATGGGCTGGAGCATGGTGCAGGCTGTCCTGGGTGTGGCTCAGCCTCCATGCAGAGTGCTGCAGGGGCAACCACAGAATGCATTGCATGGGCAAACTCTGCTACATGTGCCCCCTACCCCCTCCTCTGTCCCTTCACCCTTGGCTAGCTCCCAGTACCTAGTGCTCAAGCAGCTCCTTCCTTCCCCACACAAACATATGCACACCCTGTTCACACCCACCCTGCACATCCCCCACAGGGCAGAGGTATGCATGGAAGGGATTATGGCTCTGACCCAGGCCCCATCCCCACATGTCCCTGCCCAGCTCTGCCCCATCCCCATCCCTGGTCCCATGTTGTCCCCACCCCGTGATCTCAGAGTCTCCATGGAAACCAGGCAGGAACCACATGGGCAAGGTACGCAACTGGGTGGGGAGCTGCATCCAGGGCTGGGGCCAGGATCTTGGGGCAGTGACAGCATGGGACTGGGGCAGAGCTGTGATCCACCATTGCATGCCCCCACGCATGAAACTGGCGCCTGTTGCAGGGGAGTACAGGCAGTGGATTGTGGCTCTGCCCCGGCCCCATGCTGTAACTGCCCTGTGATTGTGCCTACCTACTCCATGATCCCAACCTTGCCCATGTGTCCCACTCCTGAACATTGCTGCCTGGTCACCTGCCTGTGGACCCATCCCACAGTTTTGGTGAGTTGTTGCTTTTGGGGCGAAGTCAGGGGTGCTGACCCAGTCCACAACAACATATCAAAACTTCCTATGTAGCCCCTGGGCCCAAATAATCGCCCTCCCAATGTAGCGGGTATATTTCTGAGAAGGAAATGATAGTTCAGTCCCCAGTGTCCATCCAGTCATTGGCTATTCTGTTCAGACTGGGAATAAGAATGATGGCTAGTGTCAACTGTGGTAAAGGGCTGCATTCACAATGTAGACTGGACTAATAGTAATAGGTGCCTTTTACATAAGCCCTGAATGGCTTTCAGTAAAAACAACCAAAGCTTGACTCAGAAAGGCAGTAAGAAGGAAAGGCTTTTCTTTCAGTTACTAATTGCCTAAACTGCCTAGTCTTCCACAAAATAAAATCATTACATTTTATAATGTAGGCTCAGGCTCAGCAAGTGGGCGGACGAGAATCTGATGGTGTTCAACGCCGATAAATGCAAGGTTCTCCACCTTGGGAAGAAAAACCCGCAGCATCCTTATAGGCTCGGCAGTGCTATGTTGGCTAGCACTATGCAAGAAAGAGACTTGGGGGTCATCATTGACCACAAGATGAACATGAGCCTGCAGTGCGATGCTGTGGCTAGTAAAGCGACCAAAACGTTGGCTTGCATCCATAGATGCTTCTCAAGCAAATCCTGGGACATCATTGTCCCCTTGTACTCGGCCTTGGTGAGGCCGCAGCTGGAGTACTGCGTCCAGTTTTGGGCTCCACAACTCAAAAAGGATGTGGAGAAGCTTGAGAGAGTCCAGAGAAGAGCCACGCGCATGATCAGAGGTCAGGGAAGCAGACCCTACGATGACAGGCTGAGAGCCCTGGGGCTCTTTAGCCTGGAAAAGCGCAGGCTGAGGGGTGATCTGATGGCCACCTATAAGTTTATCAGGGGTGACCACCAGCATCTGGGGGAACGTTTGTTCACCAGAGCGCCCCAAGGGATGACAACTAGGTTGAATGGTCATAAACTACTACAAGACCGTTTTAGGCTGGACATAAGGAAGAATTTCTTTACTGTCCGAGCCCCCAAGGTCTGGAACAGCCTGCCACCGGCGGTGGTTCAAGCGCCTACATTGAACACCTTCAAGAGCAAACTGGATGCTCATCTTGCTGGGATCTTATGACCCCAGCTGACTTCCTGCCCTTTGGGCAGGGGGCTGGACTCGATGATCTTCCGAGGTCCCTTCCAGCCCTGATGTCTATGAAATCTATGAAATTATAATGTTTATTATATTAAAAATTGTAAGACTAGACCCCTGAATGCTGTATTGGACATCTTTTGTAAATGTTAAGGAGATGGGATATATTTGCTTATTAATTCTAGTCATACTCACCAACTCTATAAGTGTGTGCTTTCTGCAATAGTGGACTGATTCTAAGATATTTTATGGATGAAAGGATAGTGAAAAGCAGTAGCATATCAAATGAACAAAAGGGAAAGAAACAGGATTAATATTTCCAGTTTTCTGGTGTTTGTAATAAACAAAATCCTACATTTTGGTGAGCCTATCCTGATTTTTCTCAACTTACTGCTCTTTGCATAAGACAATTTTCTCCATTTTTACTGTAGGAGCCTATACATTATAAAACACCTGTATCTATTATTTGTATGGCCAGAGAATCCAGAATAGTGTAAAATTAGAATAAGTTCAGCCTAGCTGACATTAAGAAACAGCGATGCTTATCTTAAAGAAGGCACATTAGATCATCCAATAAATGACCATTCAGTCTTTTCCTTAGCTTTTGCCTGAATGGTAGAGTGAAAAAAACCACAACAATCACCATATCAATCATGACTACATCCAGGTCAAGAGAAGCATAGTCCTTTCTTTCTCCTGGTCTGTTTACTCTGCCTCATCAAACATGTTATTTTTGTAGTCCTCTCACAATGCCTTTACAAAGTACGGAAAGCTGTTTGCTATAAATCAATCCAATAAAGAGATTATTGATCTTGTTGTTTAAAGCAGTGGTTCTCAACCTTTTTTGTACCAGGACCCATTTGTAAACATCGATGGCCAGTCTCGACCCAGTGCCTCTCACTCCTGACCCGTTGTCCCCTGCCTCCAGGCCCCAGCTCTGCAGTGCTTGGGGCAGTGGATAGGTGTGTGGGGCACAGGGGGCTCCAAGCAGCCCCTCACAGGCTGGAACTCTGCCAGCCTGCAAGGGAAAAGCCACAGTTTCCCATGTTTTTCTCCTTTAAAAGAGAATCCATTTTTAACATTTGTTCACGACCCTTTCATATATTCTCGCAACCCACGGGTTGAGAAACACTGGTTTAAAGTATGCCTGAATCAGTAAGCAAGAGCAGCAGACTTCAAGCATAATAAAAAGTAGTGTATAAACCAGATGCTTTGTGTATTTGCCTGTTCATATGCAGATGTTCCGCATGCCAGGCCATGGCTCCTGAAAGTTAATGTTTCCATCCCTGGTGGGGAGGGAGCAGAGAAGGAGAGGGACAGTGCTTTCTGGCAGGTGTAAAAACAAATTACACTAAGTTCTCCTGTCCAGGTCAAAGGATAAAATTTTACTGAATAATTCCCATCAAAGCAAGATTAACAATTTTATTTGGAGGAAGGATATGATGGAAGAAGGAAAAGCATTCTACTACCCTAGACCTAGCTCCAAAAATACTCTTCCAGAATTAATGGGTCTGATGCAAATAACAAATCTATGTAACCAGATCATAGGGTTTTAATGTCATCTCTTCACTATAAATGAAATATCCCTAAGTTTACTGGTGTGCAGAGAGGTAGTTAGCCATGTTAGTCTTAAAGCAGAAGGCTGAGCATCTGTGATGGAAAGGAAAAATAAATTGTATAGCACTAGTCAGAGAGAGTCTAATAAAGTAACATTAATGACTGCAGAGCACATTAATAGCATTCAAATGGTAAGCGTAGGCAGCTAAGACTTTTTAAAGTAAAGGTTACTTGTTAAGTAAGTAAAGGATATGCTTTAGTTAAGACAATAGCAAGAAAGAACATTTTGCAAATCATGAAATTGATCTGCAGTTCCTCTGCTGGCCAAATACTCCCAGGAATTTGCTTCAGCGGTGGTTCTGCCTGTTTTGGGATCACAAAATCAAGCCCAATACATATCATCTGCTTCGGTGCATATTAATGCTAGCTAGTGTCATAATCTGTGATGCACAGAAAGAAAGAAAAGGCAAAGACAGACCCATTCATTTTTGAGTCAAACTTCTGATAACATTAGATCAATGAAGTAACTTGGGATAATGAGAGAAGAGGAAATCTGTAATGAGATGGGCAGGATACCTCTCCTGGTTGTCTCACTTTAAAAAAGGAGCACTCCTTGGCTTTACACAAGTATAAAGCAGTCAGAAACGATAGAAATGTTGTTTTAGCACAAGCTCATTTCACCTTATACTGAACAAATATAGGTTTACTGGCCTTCTACTTATAGTAGTGCATACTGTATGGCTTTTAGTCAGCATTCCTGGAGAAGTTGATAGGAATTTTGCTTGAGTAAAGCCTGCAATATTAGAACTCTAGCATCTTACTGTAAACACCTAATTTATCACACTTTAGACCTGACAAATTCTAACCAATTGCCTAGATATTAGGTAATTCCACTAGGTTGTTTTTAAAGTAAGCTTATTGTCTAAGAGTTAATTAATTCCCTGCAGTTCTTTGCACTTTCATCAACTCCCAGTCTGATTTGCTGTATCTTTCCACATGTTTGCATGTATTCAGCAGCTAAGTGGCTACATTTAAAATGGCTTTATATAAAAAAATTAAGATACTTCACCAATCTCCAGTTAAATAGAATAACTACAAATTACAGGACGGTTCCTTCTACAATAGGGAATTTTACTGCCAGCTGAAGTAAGGCCTTTTAAAACAAATAAGTATTCAGTTTATTTGGCTGATGTTAGCTTTGTAGATTATTACTGGTTGAAACAAAAGTTAAGTTAATGTTTCTATAGAAGCCTCTTGCAGTACAATAGGCCACTTAAAAATAAGACTGGAAGAGCATTGCTTTTAAAGATGGTGGGGTTAAACCTGTAGGTAGGTAGTTTGCGGGTGAAATGAATGGTGGTTTAATTTTCATGTTGCATGCAAATGAGAAAGCAGCACCAGTCTGACATTTTGTTATTGAGCAAAAAAATGAGTGAATTTTTCAGGCCAAAAGGTGAAATGGACTTTTAAGAGGAAAAGTAACTAAAATAGTGTGACAGGGCATAGATATGGCCAAATCATTTTAAAGGATAATTTAAACATTTTATACCAAAAAGCTCAAAACCCAAAAAACAACCAAAGGGAAAAAAAAAGAAAAATGGAAAAAAATCTTTTAGATTTAAAAGTGAAACATTCAAAATTTAGAAAATGCCAGAATGAAGGTTGCCTGAGCTGAACTGTTTTATGGAAAACTTGTTAAAAAAGAAAAAAAGTCAGTTGTGGCAGCAGGCCTGGAAAATTTCAGCCTAAATAATTTAATGAGTAGTATTATGTAAGTGTGTGCATGTCACAGCCTGAACCACCTGTAATACAACGTGCATTGTTTAACCTTCAGATATATATGCAAGTCTGATGACCTCAATGGTTGCATGGATGTATCCTAGGCAAAATGGAGTCCTATGAGATACACACAGTATCTATACGTGTGTAAATTAAAGTTGTTGTGAAACAGAGAGAATTTTTTAATTGCTATGGTTGGAGAATTAGGAGAGCTAGATTCTGTTGCTGGCTTTGCTTTCCCTCAACCATGTGATTTTGAGCAAATTACTCAGACTATAAATTAAAAAAAGAATTACCTATATTAGCATGCCCAAGCTGAAAATCAGGCTGGGATGTATTTCAGAAATGCTGACTAGTCACAACTCTATTTCAATTCAGTGGGAGCTGCAGGTTCTCAGTATTTCTGGTAAGCAAGCCACTTTTATTTCAGAGCCATACAGGTTTAGGAGCCTAATCTTAGGACTCTGGGTTTGAAAACTGTGATTTAATTTAAAAAATGCTTTCACAGAATGCCTGAAGCCTCCAATTTTGGAAATAAATATTCTGATGGAAAAATATAAAGAGCAAAAATGTCCTTTTCACGTGGAGGGTGACAGACAATATATTTGTGTGTGTTTTCCAAGATGATACAAGCCATTTGTCACACTGAAGATCCTGTACAAAAATGAATTTTATTTCGTCTAAATCTAAGCACTATATAAGAAACTTATTTCCAAGGGCATACTCAATAACGGCTTATAAGGATTATTTAGGAACAGTGTCATAAAACACTGTTCCAGAAGATGGCAGTATATATTTTAAGTATATAAAGTATATGGCTGTGTACGCGTAGGATGGCACATACAAAAACTACACAGAGTGCACATATATTATTTACATAGGGAGAAGTGCTAGCTCTTCTTTTCCTGACCCAAAACATTAAGCAGACTTGTGGCCTAATTTATGTTATTCATAAACACTATCACTGAAGATTGAAAATGTGGGTTTTTTCCCCTGAACTTGTTCTCTCTGAATAATATTTTTAAAAGAGTTTTCAGGACCCAAGTTTGGCATTCTTTTTTCCTGTGGCTTGTAAAATGTAAATGTTTGGCAGTAATTAGATCTGGGGTTTTATTTGTTTCTTGTTGTTGGTTGCCATGAAATTAATCACTTTGGGTGCATCTATGCTAATACCACTGTAGTTAGACCAGTAAACCCCCTTGTAGAGAGAAAGCTGGTACTGAACACATTTTTGCCCATTTAGCTTAAACCAGTTTCCTAAAGAGAATAAGCTATATTGACAAAAGAACTCCTTTACTTGTGTAGCTTCATCTACACAGGGGTTTGGCCAGCATGGCTGTGCTGAGTATGATTGTGTGTCTAATGTAGCTACGCTGGCAAAACTTAAGTGCAGCCCAGGCCTTACTGAGAGCTTCAAAGTTTGTATATGTTCCTGTCTCTTTTTCCCTGCCCTAGGGTATATATAATTTTGAATTTACTTTCTATATAAATGGCTCCATTGCAGGACCAGATTTACCATATATTTGCTGTACCGCATTTGCTATTTTATGCTTGTACAAAGGACATAGCAGGATGCTGGCATTTTTTCACTGGCATGTAATGACTCTTTTGAAATGGTGACAATCCATCAGCCAACGTTGGAGGCTGACTCACTCCTGACATGTTAAAAAGCCTTGCTTACTTTAAAGGCTACAGAAGAGTGTTTTCTTCTTTCAGTAAATATTTTTTTCACAATGTGTAAAACCCCCAGAATACATACTACCTCAGATGCTTTAAAATATTTTATCTGGTCAATGGGCAAGTTTAAAAAAGGATCTGCAATGAGGTGGGAAAACCATACAATGCACCTGCCAAGCAAGACCATAAAATCCTGTCCCATGCAGCCAGAAGCCCCTTCAATATACTGCTTGAGTTCCAGAGGAGAGCAATCCCCTGAGATTGTAGATGCTAGCAACCTAGATATACTAAACAGCAGAAGTCCTTTGGGGCAATTTTAATAAGTTTTATAGGCAGCAGTCATATGATGAGCTGGCAGATGGCAGATGTGAATCAGTAGACTGAACAGATACAGGAGGTTTGAGAATGGCAGAGGGGTTCATTCTCTAATATGTGCCCTATAAAACCAAGTTCCAAGAAACTTGATCTTCAGTTATTTTGGATACTGGCTGCTAGAAGCTTTTTCTCTGCTGTCTGGGTATTGTGGCTGAAGAAATTTTGCATTTCTCTTTCTGCACTTCAGCCTAACTTCTGGCAGGACCGAACAGGTACTGATTTCTTAGGTGAGAATGAAAGCTAGTTGTGCAAGCTCCTTTTCTCTGGTATTCAGAGAGTTGTGCTTTTAGTCCATTGCAGGAACTCTCTTGTAGCTAGGTCTGCTGAGGCATGTCCTCAAGGTTCTAAAAGCCTGTTTATTCTTTTGTAAGTTTCCCCACTCACTGACATTTAAAAAAGCCTGTGTTAATACATTTTCTGTAATCTTTCTGTGCTCCGGAAAGGATAGACCCTAGGGTTTTCTGTGGCCCAAGGCAGAAGACTGCCCTTACTGTACTTATCTTTAGTCATTACTACAGTTACTCACACAGAATCAAAACAGGTAATTGAAAGTTTATGAAAACTATGACCTGTGCAGCCTTTTCCCCTTTTGGACATCTATTTCCTAGATGGATAAGCAGCATGGGTCAATAGACAGACAGATATAGAGATCTGTCTATAGAGCTATATCTCTATAGAGGTATAGCTGTATAGAGATATATCTCTATATAGATTAATAGACAGAGAGAGCTCTATATCTCTCTCTCTTAACATGTATTGCTGTCTATTGATCTGTGATGCTTATCCATGTAGGGAATGGATGTCCAGAAGGGAAAAGGGCTACACAGGTCACAGGTTTCATAAACTTTCAGTGACCTGTTTTGATTCAGTTTTAGGTTTCTTTACAATGGTCACTACATAGCACAGTGACCATCTGGCATCTGCCCATTATGTTCTTGCATCTCCTTGGGGTGCTGACAGAAGTGACTTTTTGTCTCATGGTTGGTAACTGAAAGCATTCTACAGCTGTGCACCGACAGAAGTGCATGGTTCCAGAGCACTTTAAAAAGTGCCCAATCTCATAACAAATGAACCGTCATTACATGAGGGTTTAAATGAAGGCACTCCAAAGTGAAGCACCTTCATGAACTTCTGTTAGTGTGCACCAGGAACAGGGCTGGGCCACCCCCTGCTCCCAGTGCTGTCTTCAGGATGGGTGGGGGGAAGGAGAGGAAGGACTTCTGTCTGGATTTGCCCACCCTACACTGCAGGATAGGGCAGGTGTATTGGAACCTGCCCCCACCCAAGGCTGCGGGCTCCAATCCACGCCCCCCACCCCAACTCCAGTGCAGGCTGGGCAAACTTCAGAATGGACCTCCCTCCCCTGCCTTCTTTCCCTCCCACCCTGAGACAGCACCAGATCTAGGAAACGGAAGGCGGGGCGGGGCTTGGGAAAGAGGCTGCAAATATACAGCCTTCCTCACTGGATTGGCTTCAAAGTAGAGCTCAATTGTCCACCTTCCCAATCCAACAGCAAACTTACGTTGAGTTGGGAGGGTCAGTCTAACTCATGGCACTTTATGTGAAATGCCATGAGTTAGACCAAGGAGCTGCATGTCTGTCAGCACCCTTGAGGTTTTGCTCTTCTAGGGATAAGTTAGCTTGTTACATTTTTCCTTTTTGTCCTTGAGTGGATGTGAGAGTCTGGCACCAAAGGGGGAAGTAAGTGTTAATTGGGGTGCAAGGAAACAGAAAACATTAATCTACCGTTGTTACTTAAGGCATCTAAATTCACTTCCTGAAAGAACATAGTAGGGACCTTCTGGGTCATTGTAGTCAGTCCCTACTATCTTAAGAAACCACCTGCCAATTTCATTTTAAAGCCATTTTAGTTTCTTTCTCCAACTACTCTGCTTAGGGGGTCCAATGGTTTAGGTACCTTATTTTAATACCCAGCCTGAATGCATTTATGGCCTCTTAGTGTGGGTTGAAGAAGCATTTATCCAGCTGGCAGTCTTGTTAGTGAAATAAACTATAAACCTTTCCTAGACTGTCATGACATTGTCGAGAACTATTATTAAAGCTTTATCCTAGGCATTTCTAAGGTCCCGTGCACCAGAATGTAACATGGGAGTGCACAGACTATTGTGCAGATGCCTACTTCATAAAGAAAAATAGTGATGTGATGGAATACCCATATTTGCTAAATTATACCATGGTAGGGGAAGAAGGCATTAAAAAAACTTTGTATCTATAGATGTTTCAGGAAGTCTACAACAGGGTATTTAAAATAAACTGCAAATTTCCAGTTGGCTACCAGAGGTATTATTTTTAGAAGAGGTGCAAAAAATAATGCTTCTTCATGACCATAGTTTGTTTTTCACCAAGTCAAAAAAGCCATGATACTCTGTTCATGGTATTTCTGGTATCACTTGACAAGAAAAAGGAAACAGGGAAAAATATATTGTGAATGTCTATTTTCAGCACAAGTTTTCAGGCTACAGAACTCTGGAAAAGAATCAGATAAGCATCCACATCCTTCAGTTATTATTACTTTACATGTTTGGAGGAATGCCCATCCCTAATCATTTTATCAAAGTGGATAGTAGTGTTGGATGGTAGTGTTGAAGTGTTGCTGTAGCTGTGATGGTCAAAGAAATGTATGAGAGGCAAGGATTTTTTGTGGTACCTTTTATTGGACCATCTGTATATAGTTAGGAGGGAATTTTGACAAGTTTTCAGGCACAAACTGCCTTTTCTCAGGCCCAATAAAAAAAAAATCACCAAACAAACCCCTGACTTCTCATTTGTCAAATGTCTTTCTCCCTTTAAATTCTTAGCTATTTTCTCAGACTGGTGTCCTATCAAAAATCTTACTTTATGCTGTAATTTATAACTATGTATTATTTATAATGGATTGTTTACTTGTTTATTTTTAAATGGATTAATTTTTTGCAATTGGATTTTAAACAGAGTCGTGTATACAAATTATTGACTTGAAGTGGAATTCCATGGATTGATGAGAAGCATTAAGATGAGAGAGGTGTGCAACCTAACTATGGGTGGTTGAGCCCAATCTATTTGAGTAGGCCGGGGACAAAAGGGTTCGGGCTTTTCCTCCTTCTGTCTCTCCCTCCATCGACAGAAACACACCGGGGAGGCAGTGAGATAAGAAAATTGCTTTTACTCACTATTCAGGCAACAATCTCGTACAGCTATGTCAGGAATCTAGTTCGCCGGTTCCTCGGGAGCTCTTGAGCATACTCAGATGGTATACCAAATCATGATGGGGCCGTCCAGGTTTTCGCGGACGCAGGACCTCCGGCGAGGGTGATCAGTCCTCTCCGATATTATGCGGGTCCCCCCCGTTGTTTTGGCACGCTCCCCTTTTTAACCGTGCAGCGTCTGCCTGCCCCCTACCAATCAGCACGAGTGGAAATGCTGCTAACCGCGCCCATCACTCCTCCTCCCCATGCTGTGAGCACGGCTTGCTCTCACGTTGGTGTTTGGTCATTTTTTTTTCTTATTTCTTTACCACATGCCCCCTTGACCAAATGCCAATCTCGAGCATGGTTGGGCTCAAGAGCTCCCTTCAAATACAGACAGCTGATACAGGTATATAATAAAATACTAAACAATGACTAAGTCTAATCAAGTCTGTCTAGATGCAGCACGATGTTTCTGCCGGGAGGTCATCGCCAATGGGTTCACTCGCGGCGACGAACCTCACATCGTGTTATGCATTGACGACTTCATGCCGCTTCGGGCTGGAAAACAAAACTCGGGGTTCATTAATAACATGTACTAAACTGTACTGCGTCGACTTAGCCAATTATGATGAGCTAAGACGGTGCGTGTGGGTGTGACTGCTTCAAGGGAAACAAGATAGGTGTTTGGGTACTCGCTGGGCTCAAGTACAACACCGGGAACTGGAGTCGGACGCTTACTGGTAGCCATGGGAATGGTCAGCCACACTGTTTCTTGGGATGAGTAACATGGCTTCCAGGCCGGATGTGGCACCGGGGTACGTTCATCCCACAAAACTTTAGTGGCGTTCATGGCAATTAGTACATCGTTATTGTACTTGGTCCAGTTCTTAAACCATCCATTTTCCCTCAGTCTTAGCTGTTCCTTGTACAGTCCTATCTGGCGCTCCATGACACCATTCGACTGTGGATGGTAAGGTAGATGATGATGCCACTGAATATTGTGCTCCGTCACAAACCGCTCTAAACTTCTAGAGTTAAAAGGTGGTCCTCCATCGGAATGTATGACATGGGGTACTTGCCAATGAGTGAAGGCAAGCTGTAGACATCCCTGAATTACGGGAGCGGCGGTCGTTAAACAGGTAGGTCGTTAAGTGAGGAGTACCTGTATATATATTCTGAATCTATGGCTATAACAGGTACCGGAAGCGTCCCGTTGTGGTGACGGTAGGCATGTTCAAGAGCTAGTTGGAACCCTCGTGGTTCAGATGCTTGAACTGACTCCTCTGGATGGGACGTTTTGAGCTCGTAGTCATGACAAGGGTCACAATAATATCCATATCCTCCGCCATCACGGGATGTACCGTCTGAAGCTATCCATGCCGGGGACGTGGTCCCATACAATCGCGGGACACTGGAATCGTCCTCTTCAGTGACCGAGATCACCTCTCCATCAGCGACTTGCCACGCCGACCAGTGATACTGGTGACGAAGGACTAGGGCGCTCCAAGTCTTCTCCGTGCCCTGATACTCTGGATGGACCCTGCTAAGATTCAGCAGTCCTAGTGTGGTGCCGCCGGGTGCGACAAACACACCTGGGCTCGCTGCGAGGTGTTCCCCCAGTTGGGCTGCGAGCATAACCTTCCCTAGACAACCATATCGATGTTGGTGGCTTTTTAGTGTGCGATGACCCGTGTATGCGAGTTCCCCCGTTTCGGTGTCATTGGCTGTAAGCCAGATATGCTCCGTGGTGTAGCCTACATGGATCGTCAGGAGGCTACCGGCGGGGGGCACGATCAGGCGCATCGCTTTGACCTCTGCCATAACCTGTTTTAGTGCAGCTTGGTCATGCTCACTCCATGGGACTCTACGTCGCGTCTTCTTACGGATTTGCTGTTGCAGACGCTGGATAATTTTTAGATGTGATGGCGTCATGAAGTTACGGAACCAATTTAGCTGGCCTAGCAAGCCTTGAAAGTCTGCCTGCGTAGTCGGCCAAGGCGAGGACAGCTCCGGGGTAGCACTGTGTGCTGTCCCCGATCACCATGGTCCAGTGAATCATGTCCCTAAAAACTTGATGTCCGAGGATGGCTCACTCATGGACTTTGTCGGATTCACTGTCCATCCTTGATTGCTCAAGTGGTCCTTTAGGTTTGCAGTAGTGATGCGGACTGCGGCACGGTCGTGCCCCATAATAACAACATCGTCGAAATAGGTCCAGATGTGGACATCTGCAGTCTTTGGGCGGGTACGGACAAAGCTGTCGATTGTCCCATTCATCGCTGCTCAAATCTAGCGTGGTGGCAAACCACTCTCTGCCTCTCTGTATCTCAGCCACGCCGTCAAGGATGTCCGAGACAGTCTGCATGGTGGGCATCTGGAGCGGCTTGCAGCGACGATTCGCTTGTCGGTAGTCCACCACTAGACGAAACTCCGTCGGCTTTCCCGGTTTGGGGATTCCCCATCCGGCTGAGAGGTAGGTGGAGGACTTCACGGGCTGGATGCATTCTCGCTTGCACAAATCAGCCAGAAGATCTCGGATCTGGAGCTGCAAATCAGTGCGTGTCGGGATTGGCTGATACCGCCAGAGTGTAGAGCTCGCTAGCGCTGGCTGGTGTTTTTCCCCTGATGTCACAGTCAATGGGAGTGCTAGATATATGAC
>NW_005841883.1:4279051-4280708 GCF_000455745.1 Alligator sinensis
TTTATGCCCCCTAAGACTCCATGCAATACCCTTTTGTTGATCCAAAACTTGACCATGGGCGCAGATGTCATGGCATTCAGCCCTTGTATGAAGATGACCTTGGATGTCTTAACGTGGGGTGTCTCGGATCTCAATACATTTACTTGAGCTCCCGTATCTAGCAAAAAGTGTATAGGGGTAGGAGTAGAATCTACAGTCGCGCTCACATCATAAGTTGCATGAGGGCATTCATCGTCGGTAGGTCGGCCATCGTTGCCCGTCTCAACGGCCGCTACTCGTTTTTTTCCCTGTCTAGCTCCTGCTCCCTAAGCTTGAAGCCTAGGTTCAGTGCCAGCATCCTTTGCCCCTCATCTTCTAACCCATGAAGCTGATTCTTTGTCAGACCGCTCTTGCTTAGCAGGAAACTGAACATAGCGCGTTCCTTAAGTGTGCGGTCTGGTGGTCGTCCACACAGTGAACGATCAGTTCAGGGTTTTCTGGGCGTTGCTTTCCACGCTCCTATGGCCTGTACCTTCTGTACTATCGCTGGCGAGGTAGACTTGTTTTCTGCTTTACGCACTGTGGTGAGCTTTCCCAGACTGCTAAGAACATTTCCTATCAGCCCTCCTACCAGTGTGTGTAATAACAAGCGGAACATGGGTGTATTCGTACCTCCATAAATCTCAACGCAGGCCTCCACTGCTGACGCTGATACAGGAACTTTACCAGGATCCTTACACCAGCGATGCGGCCAAACATTGTTCACCTGAAGTGAAGTCAGGGTTAGTGGGTCCTGTCCGGTGTCTCAAGTCAAGTAGCTGACTCCCGCTATCGCGTACAGGAGCTGTGCGGGTGATGGATCATTGGGCGGGTCCGCATGCCAAGTGTGAGTTTGGCTCACCAGTGCTGGAACCGTGGCGGCACACAGAGGGATTGGCCAAGCCTGGTTGCGCAGTACTTGAGTTGTGTCACTACACGCTCCTCTGCTCCATGCGGGCTGGCGCATTAGGATAGCACACTCCTCTGGGTCTACTAGGTTTGCCCCGTGCTCTAGTATCAGTCGTCCTAACCATATTGCCAGTGTTTCACCCAGATTTAGTCGGGTATCCTTTGTTAATTCTTGGAGTTCCCCTCTAGTGCGCGTGCAGAAGGTAGTGAAAGTGCGGTTTCCTGTGCTATCGATGACAGTCTTCACTATGGCTACAGGGTTCGCGTGCAGAACGGATGTGCCTGCGTCGGTGGGGAGGGCGGAGCATGGCTCCGGCAGGATGTTATATGGAGGCGGTTCCTTGGGCGGGGCTGACGAGGTCTCTCTAACATCGGGGTTTCCCGCCCGGGGCTCTTTGGCCACGCCTTCTTCTTCGCCCGCGGCGCCATCTTTAAGCGGCGGCTCAGGCTGTGCAGTGCTCTGCTGCTCAGCCGTTCTAGTCAGTGTATCTATTATGCTGGCTTGGTTCGCCGCATGCCGCAGCAAGGTAGTCACTGAGCAAAACAGGATATTAATCATTTTTCCCTTGTTCCACCTCTGTCCCGTCCACCCCGCGGCATCCCGTCCATCGGCCTCAAGACTCTCACGGAGTGCCGTTAGGATTTCATTCTCGGTGCCCCCGAGATTGAGATCGGGGCAGTTGAATTTATCGGGAGGGGTTTCGTAGCTCCGCCCTTCCTTTAGGTACTG
>NW_005841883.1:4281052-4287330 GCF_000455745.1 Alligator sinensis
GGGGACAAAAGGGTTCGGGCCTTTCCTCCTTCTTCTGTCTCTCCCTCCGTCAACAGAAACACACCGGGGAGGCAGTGAGATAAGAAAATCGCTTTTACTCACTATTCAGGCAACAATCTCATACAGCTGTGTCAGGAATCTAGTTCGCCGGTTCCTCGGGAGCTCTTGAGCATACTCGGATGGTATACCAAATCGTGATGGGGCCGTCCAGGTTTTCGCGGACACAGGACCTCCGGTGAGGGTGATCAGTCCTCTCCGATATTACGCGGGTCCCCCCACGTTGTTTTGGCGTGCTTCCCTTTTTAACCGGGCAGCGTCTGCCCGCCCCCTGCCAATCAGCACGAGCGGGAATGCTGCTAACCGCGCCCATCACTCCTCCTCCCCATGCTATGAGCACGGCTTGCTCTCACGTTGGTGTTTGGTCATTTTTTTTTTTTTATTTCTTTACCACAAGAGGTAGTTAGATGTGTTAGTCTGAAATCAAAAGGCAGTCTATAACATCTCATGAAGGAAGGCACTACTTAGGAATCATCTGTGATTTAGTTTAGTCTACAAGATGCAAATCTACATTGCTTTATGGCAGTGTTAAGATGATACAATCTAAAGTGTAAAACTTAAAAAATACTTATCAAGGACTATGGCAGACAAGGTTCTTTAAATATGATATCTTTTATTAGACCAACTAAATAGCTGGAAAAATTGTTCTTTACAATTTTGGGGCACAAACGCTCTTCTTCAGGCATAGGGAGAGTCTGCTGGTGTTCATGTACTCTCTTGGGTGGAGTAGAAGCTGAAGTCAATATGCAAAATGCAGGTCTGTGGAAATGCAAATGTGTGGCAGGGAAGGTCAGAGGGGATGGGAGATAATGGGTATCAAGGACTACATTTTTCATATTCATATTGCAGAGCTCATGTGGTTGTTTCAGAGAGCTTTCACTGCTGAAAATAATAGGGTGGTGTCCAGCTGAATAAGCTTTATGGCTATTTATTGAAGTTCCCAGGTAACAGGCACGAAAGCCATAATTTTGGTATGGTTCCCACAGGAAAATATACAACTGTACTCTTCTGGTACATTTACTCAATTGAAGTCTTGCACAGATTTTAAATAATAACTCTGTAGATACAGGTAAAAAAAACACCATTTTTGTCTTTCATTTCTGTTCTGTAAAAACTCCCTATTAGCCCTCTTCTCATCTTCAGGAGAGTAGAACATGTAACAGCATCTGGAAATTATCCATTATAAATTAATTTTCTGTCAGGAAAAACATCTGTGAAATAGGTTTGAGTTTAGTGTTGCATAGTTTCAAAAATCCACTTTTTTCATTATACCTGCTATTTGTGCTACTCATTTATGTTGGTAGAAATTCCTCCAGGCACTAATGACACCTTAAATTTTACTATATGTGACTGTACAACCCACTTTATGCTTCAAAAATGGGGTTTGACCAGCTGCAAATAGAGTGTAGAGTGAAGTTGGAGAGACTCAAGGAGTCCATAAGCAGTAATAGCAGTAGCTGCAACCCTGAAACCTGCCCACAGGGAGAGAGGGAAGACTTCTCTTTACCACAAATGTTCTTATTTACACTGTGGTTTGTCCCAATGACAGCTGACTAGTAAATCAGAATCAGTAAGCTGCATTGGAACAAACCAGAGTTGATAGATCCTTTCTTTGTATACCTTAATGCAATTTGGCTTGATGGTTGGTTGCCACTGGCTGAACTCCTGAATTATACACGGTTCTAATTCTTTGTACAGCCTATTGAATATCAAACTGATTTTTAGATTGCTTACAAAGACAGTTTGGGGAAAGTCACCCTAGTAGTAGGACAGACTTTGTAATAAAAGCTTAAATATTTTTTGGAAAGGGACATCTGACTATATTCATTCAATGTGCTTATTTTGAATTTAACAAACATTTCTGCAACATAACTGTAGATCACACCAAAGGCCTGTACCTAACAGGACACGGTTAACACCGGTATAATCTATATTCTTTTGCACACTGACGTAAGTTACACTGAGTGCATTGATACAAGCAATTAATGTGACTCAATATACTCTGACTCAATTTGAGGCAGAGTAAACTAATTCTGATATCACCATCTACACGTGCGTTTAAGCACAGTAATTTACTGCACTCTCGGATACCACAGGTATTTGACAGGACTGTCCAGCAGTTTAGTAAATTAATCTACTGTGCCCTAATTGCTGCATATGTGTAGATGGTGATGCTTTACTGTGCAGTAAATTAGTCTGCTGTGCAGTAAAGCATTCACGCCCACTGGGATCCAGAGTGAACAGATGACCAGTTAGTCCAGAGTAGCTGCTGCAATAGGCATTATTATAGTATCTTGCCAGTAGGTGGAGGGAAAGCAGTCTGTTTGCCCTGATAGTGGTAGACACAAAATACATTCATGTATTCTTACTGCTGTATTTTTTGCCAGAAGTAACTCTACACAAAATTCTAAGAAGTTAAGTTAGTATAGGGTGATATGTTGTCTGTTCATTCTTCTTTTGCACCAATGTACATGTATCATATGTCTAGGCTTGAATGTTCCTCACTACAATAAAGGAAAAGCCACTCCTTCAGTCATAATAAGCCAATTAGCAGTATTACATATTTTTGGCTGTAAGAGCTAACTACCATGAAACAATTATTTCCTTAAGAAATTTTGTTACCTTTTATTTTTTTTAAAGGGGGTAGAAAATTTAGAAAGGCCCAGACAAGCTTCCTGGTCATACAGTCTTCTGCCACATGATGTCCTCCTAACCCAGATTAAAGTCAGAGAATGAATGTGCTTTCTTAACCTTAACAATGCAGACAGTACCAACTCTCATACAGCAGTGTGAGATTCTATACCAAGGAACACTGACCTTTTATTGGGTATGTACTTGATGTTAGCTGCTAACAGAATACTCTTATTTTAGCGCAGTGGTTCTCAACCTTTTTAGACTCAAGGCACCCCTACAAAACTTTTCTCAATGTAGCCATTTCAAAAATTGATTTCACTCTTTTTTTTTTTTTTTTTTTACTGCAGAAAAATAATAAGAGCAATTCTTCTGTTGCAAAGAACTCAGAAAGACCACAACAGATCAGAATGTTTCTGACAGTATGGATTTGCATTTGAAATCTCTGTGTTTCTCTTGCCAGTCGTGTACGTGTTTGCATACCTTACTTGGCTAATATTGTATGTCACCCCATGACACCATTAAAAGTATCTCATGACACCCGAAGGTGCTGCAGCACACCAGTTGAGAATCACTGCTGTAGGGAATGAAAGGCATCTGTATCGTTTTTGTTTTTACTACAAGTTAAATCTAAGCACATCCTTTAACAGTATATAAGGCCTTATGAAATATCTACATTGAAATGCAAAAGGCTTAAAGCTTAAACTTTGCTTTAACGAATCTGATCCACTTTTTACACAAAGTGGAACATTTGTATAAACATAGCATCATTCTAGATTTTGAAATTTTACTTCAGATTAATTTTTGCATCAATAGGCAATTTGAATGCAGCCTATCTTAATGTGAAAGCTATGATTTTGCAAGAATTTGATGCCAAGAAAAGGCCTTGAAGAAAATTTCAAATATTATTCTTCTGTGAAATTTTGTAAATATATATTCTTTGTTGCCCAAGCCTCACTTCTGAATTGTGCTGGATTAATTGCACTTAAAGTTATGTGGACATGTATTCCTTTATCATGTCATCTTTTTGTTTAGAATGCGACTGCAACAAATCCATTGTCATTTCAAACTTCATGGTTGTAATTCTTCTGCACACTGTCATCTCAGGACTATGATAGCTGGGATTAATATCGACTCCTTCTGTCCCAAACTAGATAACTATGACTTAAGTTAGGGTTGTCCATCTTATTTGGCCCTGTGGGCCAAATCTAAACTGCAAGGCTTCTCACAGACTGGGCAGACCCCCTTTAGTAGTGGGACGGTAGCTTGTTGGCATGGCTGCCAGAACCACTGTGTTGGTACAGCTCTAGAACCTAGAATATAAATCTTATTGTTGCTGACTACTTCCTTTGTTCCTCTGCTGCTGATGGTAGTCATCAACACTGACTAAACCCCCCAAATCCGGTGATGGGCAAGAATGTGTGTGTGTGTGTGGGGGGGGGGGGGGGGGGGGCGGAGCCCACGGGGTGTTGGTGGGGGGGGGGGGGGGGGGTGAGTGGTGGCACTCAGCCCTGGGGTTCTGTAGCTACACCAGTGCAGTGGCTGCGGCAACTGCACCAACAAGTCCTGTGGGCCACAGTTTAACCACATGCAGGCCACATGTGGCCCACAGGCTACCAGTTGGTCAGCCCTGACTTCAGCTAAATGAAAGTCTCTATCAGCAGTCAGCAAGAAAAGGTATATATAGTATAACTGAGCAAGTCCATTCACTAGAAGACAGTAATGCACATAGTAACACTGATATTGCAATGTGCTGACTGATCATTAAAACCCCACACAATTTAATGATGATTTATCTTTGTGGTTCAGTATGACATAAAAAAGAATCAAGCCTAATCTGTCTGGGATGTAATGATCCCTTGCAGATATCTGACTAGTCTGTCTTTTCTCCGTTCTCTTCTTGAATTCCTTGGATACATTTAGTTATACCAATTAATAGAGCTAAAGAGATAGTTCAGCCTCCATGCCCATCTAGTCTGTCAGCAAGGTGATGATGTCCATACTACACGGACTGTTTGCTAAGTCAGATATTTACAATGCAGTTGGAAAATGGCAGAAGGGAACAAATACTTCCATAACTATCTCAATGCCTTTGAAAAGCTATCTGTAAAGCAGGGTCTCCTTGTGTTCATTGAATGAGAGCTCTCTGACACTTAGAACTGTGAAAGCTACAGAGCTTTCTTTACCTTTGGAAACTGTACATTTTTTGCAAATACCTGATCCTTAAATAGTATTTTTAATAGAATACTATGAAATAGAAGAAATGAGAGTTGTGAAAATATCTAAGATCCATTATTATGAAAGAGCCAAAATAAGTGACCCATCTTCTGTCATGGATCACTCATTTTGGCTGGGACTTTCATAGTAATGACCCCTGGGTCTTATATGTTTTTGACTACTCTCATCTCTTTTATTAAAATTAAATTAAAATACTATTAAAGGATCAGTAATTTCCAATCAAAATTATGAATATTAAAGAATGCTCATATTTTGGTTCAGAAATGGGAAATGACATTCAATGGGCAAAAATAACATGAACAGAGTGGAAAAAGTACCAGTGGAAAGGCATTATATAACATTAAACACTCAAAGGAATATTTCCCCTGTGGTTAATAATCTACCTCTTAAAAAATTCGTTGTTATCCTATATACTTATACCTATCACCACAATATCTAGAAACAAATTGCATCCAGGAAAAAAAACAACACTGTTCTAACATGTTTGTGAAATCTATTTTGACAAGTCAATCAAGCTGCTATTTAATTAAATAATAATAATAATAGATATTCTAATTGCACTATAAGAATCCTACTGCAATCTCTCAACCAAGTGAGAAAATAATAGGACTCACTATATGTCAAGCAATGAAAATGCCTGAAGCGCATCCTAACGGTGAAATATTACTGTGTTCTATAGATTAATGAAAGGAATTGATCTGCTTTATGCACAAATGTAAACAGTTAATCATTTAAATTCTCCTTTCTACTCAAAGCTGAAGGAAAGGGGTAAAACCCAAACACATCTTGCTTCAGAGGAACGTTAATCAGCCTCCTAGTGCCAGCAGGCTACAAACACCAACTACTAATTAGTTTTAGATAATGATATTAGTAATGAGTCTCTAGTTCCTTGGGGGCAGTTGACTAAGTTGGATTCAGATATTTATCAAGAGTGTTATTGTGACAAGCAGTATGAGAGGCTTGAATATTATTAAGGCCAAATATTTTCCATGAATTTCATAGATTCATAGATGTTAGGGTCGGAAGGGACCTCAATAGATCATCGAGTCCGACCCCCTGCATAAGCAGGAAAGAGTTCTGGGTCTAGATGACCCCAGCTAGATACTCATCTAACCTCCTCTTGAAGACCCCCAGGGTAGGGGAAAGCACCACCTCCCTTGGGAGCCCATTCCAGACCCTGGCCACTCTAACTGTGAAGAAGTTCTTCCTAATGTCCAATCTAAATCTGCTCTCTGCTAGCTTGTGGCCATTATTTCTTGTAACCCCCGGGGGCGCCTTGGTGAATAAATACTCACCAATTCCCTTCTGTGCCCCCGTGATGAACTTATAGCCAGCCACAAGGTCGCCTCTCA
>NW_005841883.1:4288315-4294334 GCF_000455745.1 Alligator sinensis
GGCTCTGCAATGATGTCGGCCAGTGCCTTCAGCACCCTCGGATGGAGCTCATCCGGGCCTGCCAACTTAAAGGCATCCAGTTCTTCCAAATGACTCTGCACCATCTCAGGGTATACGCATGGTAGTCTGGTGCCTTGCTGCTGCCTCTCTACAACCCCAGTGAGAGACTTGTTGTGCCCCTCACTTAGGAACACTGAGGCAAAGAACTCGTTGAGGAGTTCAGCCTTGTCCCCTCTGTCCGTCACCAATTGTTTCTGCCCATTTAGCAGGGGTCCTATTCCTCCCTGGGCCTTCCTTTTATTCCCAATATATCTAAAAAACTATTTCTTGTTGTCTTTTACTTTGGTTGCCATCCTCAGCTCCATGGCAGCTTTGGCCTGTCTAACTGCCTCCCTACAAGCATGAGCAGAGGAGGTATATTCATCTTTGGTGATCTCTCCCTGTTTCCACTTTTTATGTGCTCCCCTTTTGTCCCTTAGGCTGCCCTGGATTTCTCTGGTCAGCCAGGGAAGCCTCCTGGCCCCTTTCCCCCTTTCCCCTCCCATTTTCATGGGAGCCATGCCAATTCTTTACACTGTTTGCTGCAATAACAGCTGGTTTAAAATATCTGGGCATTAAACAATAATATTATTATCGGTTTCCTCATTAGTTTTATTTTGCAGTTACTTTCAAATACTCCATGTTAATACGGATATTCCACCCATTATGGGGGATTTTTCAGTGAACTTGGTTCTTGGAGGCCTGACATTCCTGGAGTGTAAGGCCTAAGCTGAAACTCAGTAAAGGCTTTCCACTGACTTTAATGACCTGTGAACCAGTCCCCAAATCCTCTAGTTTGTTTCAGGACAAACTAAGCACAAACCAGAGCATAATGCATGTGTGTGTGTTGTGAGATGAGTTGTATGGGTAAGACAGAGCAGTTCAGTCTCTGTTCCTACATAGTCCTTCTGCTGCTACTACTGAATGTGGTGGCATTTAGTATATTGTACAAACTTGCATAGTATTGTACAGTACACAGGCCAGTAAACTCTGCTGAGATTCAGTTGCCCAGAGCGAGGGAGTAAGGCGGGGAATGACGTTTAACAGATGGCTAGGGTGCTCACTTGGAAAGGGGAGATGTCAGTAATGCAGGGAAACAGTGAATAGACCCTAGGTCTCCGCTCTCTCTGGTGAGTGCCTTGGCCAATTAGCAAAAATAATTGGATTCAGGATTTTGTGAAGCGGGTACAGGAGCAATGACCATTGCTTCAGGGCTGGCTGCACCCCCACTCTCTGGTCTCCTCCCTACCCCCGGGTTGTCACAGGGCACTAGGGTGCCCTGCTTCTTTAAAAAGCTGAAACTGCTAGGGGAAGAGCCTTTGCAGTGAGTTGGAAGCTCCAGCTGCTGGTTACTAGGGCAGCCAGAACGAGCTAGTGGCCCACACCTGCCAGCAGTCAGCTGACTGGAAGGGGCAGGGCCTGGCTCAAATATAAACCCCAGGGCTGAGGCCAGGAAGGAAGTTCCCTGCTAGTAGCCAAGGGGGAAGGAGCTCTCCTGGAGCAAGCAAAGGGGAGAGGCCTGACTGCAGGTACAGCTTCTGATGCTATTGGGGGATGGAGTACCCCTGGTGTGGCTTGAATGATGTTATAGCCGGGCGGCTTGCATTTACGTTATAGCCCGGGGGCTGGTGTTTTGTTTGCTGTTGTATAACACCAGTGGTTTGGGTGAGGCTGTTTAGGGAAGGAGGAGGCCTCATAGGGGGCCTGCTGCAGCGTGAGGACCGCGGTGCCAGAGAGGGTGCGGCATTTGGGGTGCACAGACCGCGGCGCCAGAGAGGCACAGAGCGAGACAAGGTTGCGGAGAGCCCAGGGAGGGGAAGGGGGCCAAATTACAACAAGGCCTAGACCGGACAACGTTGGTACCATCTGCGAGGCTTGGGGTGTGGTAAAGGGATGGTTGGAGCCACGCATAGCCCATAAGGCTAAGGTACCCCAAAACACCTATTGTGACATCTATTTTGAAGCAGAATATACCAGAGGTCCAGAAACCCACGGGGGTCCAGAGAATCAATCAAGACCGTGTCCAAGAGGACTTGGAGGCAGCCTCCCTATTAATCATTCTATCAAAGACATGGCGGGTGAGAATAGAGGGTGCCCATTGGGCCAACTTGGCATGGTAGAGGGGCCTTGGGGAGATCACGGCCATCATTCAGGACCCCATCCTGTGACACAGGTGAGTAGACCATGGCACAGGAGCAGCAGTAGGGACTTCTAAAAAAAATCTTCAAACTAGGTAAGGAGTCCTAGCTCCCCATCCTCAGCAGCACTATCCCTTTCTCATCCCTTCCATTTGTCCCTTTCCCTTCCCTCCACTGCTGCTATAGCTGTCTTCAGATGATGGAGGGGGCACTCTAGAGCTATTCCTGCCTTGTTCCAACTGCAGTGGGTGGGTTCACCTGTCTCGTACTTGCTCCTCTTTGCATCAATTGGGGACAGCAGCAGTGGGAGGTGGGGGAGGGGGTTAATTGAAGGAGAGGGAAGTGCTGCTGAGGATGGAGGGCAAGGGAAGAGGTGCCAATAGTGGGGAAGGAAGATTCTTACCTGATTTGGGGACATAAAAAGAAGTCCCCAGTGCTGCTCCTACAGTGCGTTCTGAAAGGGGTGGGCAGATGTGCCACTACACTCGCTCTGGATCCACCCTTGTACTCAATTCCTTACCTTGTTTTCTCTATTTGGCCTAATAAATCTTGAATTTTTTTTTTCTTGGACTGTCTCTCAGTTGCAAGAAAAGAGTAGAAAGTAGGCCTCTTCTCCCAACCTAATTTAGAGCTTCCTGCTAGGATCCTTTCCTGGGAGGTAGGAAACATGTGTTTTAATGTCCTCAGGCAGAAGATGGTAATGAACCATTGTTTCTCACTTCCTGGGCAAGTGATTTAACCACAAGGTTATTATATAAAAAGGGCACTATCATTACCTCTTCTTACTGTTAAGTTTAAATGAAAGGAGTGAGCCCAGCACAGGTCCTTAACCTTATGAGGTACTTATACTTAGGAGACGGTCCCAGGCTGTGGACTCGGAGTTCTTGGAGGGAGTTTCCTGAAGCCCTGAGAGGTGGGATTTTTCTCAGATTTTCTCTGCTGACTTGCTCTGGGCATCAGCACTTGCTACTTGTTGATTCAGGCACCTCTCTGCTCAATGTGTTGGCTCATTTGGATCCTATTTGGAAGAGCCTAGCTCTCTCCCTGCCTGCATATGGAATCTATACATCTAGCACAGGATTCTGGATTCTATTATCTGGACCAGGCACTCAAAAGTTAGGGGTCCCAGACCTACATTTTAGGAATCCTTTCTTTGATCTAGCCATAAAGCATTTATTTTTCTACTTACTCCATGCGGAATTTTCTACCACCAGTTTGCTGCTCCCCTGATATAATACCATTTTCAGAGGCAGTGATTATTTGCAGCTGTACAGCATTCAAACTTTGGAAGGCAGTAATGAAGGAATATTGCAAAGAAGTAGCATAGAGCCCTTTTTTTTTTTTTTTTTTTTAAAGGGGGGCATTCTTATTTTAAATCAAAAGAGAAATAAATGCCATAGTGAATCTTAAATTCCTAACCCACTGGTGCCAAGGGGATTATAATGAAATTTTAATATTTTAAGCATAAAATTGGAAGTGCTATTAATAATATTCCATGTTGCTATTCAGCTTCATGGGAATTCAGCCTTAAGTCCTTTGCTTGTTAAGTATAGTAAGTTGCTAGGTTTATAGCTCTGCAAATATTTATACAAAAGAACTAGAACCTTTTCTGAATACATGAAATGACCAGCTTTTCAACTTCAGGTTAAACGGTTCAATTTTTTTTTTTTTTTGGGGGGGGGGGGGGGAATTGTAAGTGGGGAAAAGCTTAGAATATTCTGTCATGTTGTGCAAAAGGAGACCAGTGGACCTAGTCAGCAATTAGTATCACACAACTATCGAGACTCATAATATTGAGAATTTCCTGGCATGTCTAAGACAGATTTAACTGATGAATAACTCTTTCAACTAAAAAGCTGTTTTAAATGTCTTCTAAAGCTTGCAGCTATATCAGGACTGTCTTTACAGGGGGTAGCCACCCAGAGTGCTATGTGCACATATGCAGCACTTTGCCCTTGCCCAGCCTCATGCCAGCCAAGCCCCACCCTAGGCAGGGTGAGAGTGGTACTCAGCTTGGCCTGCCCCCACCTCCAGCTGCTGCTCAGGAGGAGCTACACTTCCTTTCAACTTGTGGGGTGCTATTTCCCCCCTCTAATATACAAGTTTGTGCATTACTGCTCTTCTTTTATGGCAATGACCTAGCAAGCAAACTTCTGTTTTGAATGTAATGGAGGCACAAATCTATTCAAAGAGGGGTTGAACATTAATAATGGATAACTAGAATATTTAAAACATTTATTCCCTAGTTTTAGCATATTATAGCTATAATGGCCAAGACAGAGTTTTAACAGTTAGCTGACAGCATAGTGGAAGAATGATACACTCATGTTCCAGAGCATAAGCAAACCTCAAACTATTAGGCATTAGGAAGAAACTGAGCGTTCAGCAGATGACCCCCACACCTGCTTCAAATATTTCCTTTGAAGCATCTGGACTAGGTCCTTTTCCAAAACAGGAAAGATGATCCTTGGCTCTGGCTGAGTATGGCAATTCTTGTGTATTTGATATTTGGATCCAGGATTTTTTTTACTTAATCCAGTTAGTCTTATCCATTTGTTAGATTCAATTTACATTTTATGATAGGTAGTGCTGAAGTACTCAAATACAATAGTATTAGGCTAATGGAACTACCTTAGCAGATGTAGTGCTACAGATGTGCTGGCACTAGGTTTTGGGTTTTAATGACTGCAAAAACTATTGCATTCTATGGAAAACCATCCTATACATTTCAGTGCAGTGCTGCAGTCATGTGTTTGTATTTTTTGGTTTTGTTTTTGATTTTTGTTTTCTAAATGCAGCTTACATGTTTTCCTTCCAAAAATAGGAGGAAGAACAAAAGGACATAGAGAGGAAGAAGGAAAACTGGAGGTAGTAAGGAATGAAAAACTAGATGTAGGTTGAAGAAAAGTAAGAAAAGGGACTTGAGAAGAAAGTGAAGAAAAGCAGTTTGATTTAACTTTCAAGGGTCAACTTCCCTCTTTTCTGCCTTGAACTGCATAATACACATGGACATATCACCCATTTATGCCTTATGAATTTGCTGCTTACTTTTATCAGTGAAATATGAACTGATTGCAGCTTACCAAGGTGACAAAGTGTATACTGGATCCATGCAGGGATGACATCTCATCATATAGGCATGTCATTGTTGTGTGTCACACAACATCATACACAAGAGGGTTATGATATGCCTGAATGAGAAATCCAACTCCTTTGCCAAGCTCCTGCAGCCACAAATTCCTATATTTATTTGGCAAAAAGTCTAATAATAGTGATTTAGATTTCTGCATTCTGTCAGCTTCAGTTTTCTTTTTCAACCTGCCAGTTGCATGAGAAATTTAGATCATGGACTTCTCAGTCAGTCAAAAGGGAAAAACATCTTACAAACTGTAATTATTTAAAAGGAAGGCATTCACCTGCACAAATTCATCCAAACAATTTCTGAAAAAATATATTCAAATGATGGAAGCCTGGAAAAATAGAAGAAAGCAACCTAAGACTAATTGCTACTCTGAAGAATACTGAGTTCCTTACACATCTAAAGCTCCCATCTAGTCCATTGGCAGTTAGGATGAGTTACAAGAGCTGATTTCATTAACCATTTAAAAACATGCAAGCGATTTTTTCCCCCCCCCCCCCATACTTATATAGGACTATATGAGTTAAATTAATAACTTTTACAAATTCTGCATAGAAATTTATACTGTTTCACTTAATATGCAAAAGATGATAAAGCCAGTTTGAATTGATGCACAAAGGCAGAACATCACTGATGTCAATGAGGCTTTGCTTTTTTTTGCTTAATTTTCCATAGAAAAATAATATGAGAGAGTTTTCCCTAC
>NW_005841883.1:4294365-4312995 GCF_000455745.1 Alligator sinensis
CAAATAAAACCTAGGAAGATGAATGTACTCTATAATTAAATTCATGCCATCACTGAGAACCAGTCACGATATAGGGACATGATATATCTACTGATCATATAGGGAAACCATTAATCTTAGTATTAAAATAAAGATGCTTTCAAAGGTGTGTGTATATGTGTGTGCGCACAGGCTTGTGTGTGTAATGGTAACTGATAGACCTAGGCAGGAAGTTTTTCCATTAGATTTTTTTTCTCCAAAGAAAAATCTAGTTTCCACGAAAGTGAACTTTTCTATGGGATATTTCTAATTTTACCACATTGGTTGCGTCCAGATGAGCGAGCATGTGCCTCTTGCCGTGTCTCAGACCCCTTTCAGGCAGGGCAACAGACACATGCGGGAACGAAAAAGTGTTTGCAGCGCGGGGAGAAAACTAGATCCCTGGATATCCAGGGGTCTAAAAAAATTGAAGTTTAAAAAAGCTGAGCATGGCACGGTCCTGGACCATGCCCTGCGGCAACCAGAGGCTGGGTCTTCCACAGAGACGCTCCGGCTGCCAGAGCATCTCTATGGCTGGCCCCTTGGCCTGGCACTGAAACATGCAACTGGCCAGGCCATGTGTTCAGCACCAGAGCTCCAGTGACGATGAGTAAGGGGTTGGGGGCGGGGGGACTCCCAAAGGCCCCTCCCCCTGCCCAAGATGGGGCAGCTTTTTATACTGCTGGAGACAGCATAGGTGCTGGCTCTGCAGCCAGGGGGAGCTAGAGCCCAGATCCGGGACGAGCCAGGCAGGGTTATTTTGCCCCAAGTGGCGCAACTTGCTCCACACCAAAATGCATGTCCGAGCACACGCGCTGAGGCAAAAAGCCCCAGCTCAAATCTGCACCGCGTCTATTTGAGCTGCTGCAAGCGCACGTGCTTGCATGTATGGACACGCCCATTGAGTGCATCTACATGAGGCGTTTAGTGCCTAACTAGCTAATTGAGTTGCCTAATTAGCTCTGCATTAAAGTGTCAGCATCTAGATGTGCAGCCCTATTGGGAATTAACTCCACTGTAGGTTAGTACTTGTAAACACAAGTACTATCCTGCAGTAATGTTATTTACTGTGCTGCAACACATGTAGATGTTAATAGGGCTGGCTGGCTGGGGCACAAGGGTGCTTCAGTATGGGGGCTGCCTGCCAGCTAACCCCACACTGAAGCACTCTTTTGCTCCAGCCAGCCCCTCCACAGCACATTGAGCTGGGTCAGAGCAGCCCTGGGCTGGCAGCCTGACCACCCCCAGGCCTCCTCCTGTGGTCCTGGGCACATGTGTTAACACGATATACAGGAGCAATTAACTCTGGCTGGATGAACTGCACCAGAGTTTATTCAGTTTACAATTGCATGTGTAAACATGCCCATTTTCAGTTTTTCAAAAAGAAAGTCGAACTACTTAATTTAGATTTTTTTACTTGAATATTTCATATTTTTAAACTGATAATTTTTTTTAATTAAAATTTATTCAACAAAATATTGTTACCTTTCCTTATGAATGTGTTGCCTTAATAGATTTGTAGTTTGGGCCCTTTAACTTTTTGCAGTGAGACATAGTCCTTCAAGGAGCCTGTATCGCACAATGCACTATGGATTTCTGTATTGTGATACAGGGTGCAGGATTTCTGAGTGGTAGGAATCGCAACTATGGTCACATTCTGAGAAATATAATATTAAGAGGAAGCCTAGCTCAAAAATGAGAATGAGGACATCAGTCTTCCTAACTTTAACTTCTGTGAGGCAGTGTGCTACTATAGGAAACACATTTTGCTACTGAATCAAATTTTTTTTTCCAGCCAGTTTATTAAACTGGGAAGGAAGGGAGCACTTAAAGGAAACACTTCTATTTCTGGGATCAAAATATTTTCACACTTTCAAATGAAGTTTTACAGATTTTTCTTATCTGCAAAAAAAAACACTAACTTTTTCATTATGATTTTAAATTTCATTCAGGTCTAATAAGAAACTTTGCACCTAAATCTGTTCTCAAAACTTTTTTTGGTTTGTCAAAACCAAGAGATTGTGATATTATAAATATACATCAGTCTTTGAAAACAATTTTTTGGATCCAATATTTAGATGACAGTATCTCACAGACATCTCCTGAGTTGCACTTCAGTGTCCTCATATTCCCAGCCTGGTTTGGGCTTCCTGGTCATAGTTTATTTTCTGTGATGATGCTGGACTCAAGAATGAGGGAAGACCATAGTGCATCATGAAAGATGCAGTCTGACTAGGAAACCCAATCTATACAGAAAGTATGAGACTCCTAAACTTAGAACTCCTGTTAAGCACCATGAAAGCACTTTTTTTTTTTTTTTTTCTTCAAAGTATTCTGCAAAAAAGCCTACATTCTGACCAGCTGCAATTATCTGTTACATTATTCAAGGCATGCAACTTTGAACAGGTCAGAACCTGAAGCTAAGCATCCTTGCCATCATATATGTATGGTCTTTTTATGGTAAGAGGGAAACAGGATTGTCCTGTTTTCTTAAGAAGTCAAAGGAAGATGTTCTTTAGATTATTAAGGTATTTTGAGTCATGGATTTAAGTCTGCCACAAAGTTTGTGTGGAAAAACGGGGCAAGTCAAACCAACATTTCCTAACACTGGTAGCCAAAATCTGTATTTGGGCACCAGGATAAGTTGCTTAAATTTGATAGATGTTAGGCATCTGCAAGTATCATTTAAGTTTAGCTACATATAGGTACTTAGTATGGCTTAGCTTACCTTACGCACCCAAACTTAACAATTTTAGTCTCCATTGTTTGTGCCTTCATTTCATCATTTGGAAAATGGGAATAACAAAAGTTTAACTACTTCATAATTATTGCATGTAAGTTTTAAATTGAGGGCTGGAGTGCTGTGGGTGCTAAGGCACATAGCTAACAGCAGAGAGGTTGGAAGTTCAAAGCCATATCAGAAGCACTTATGGCACAGCCCTGTCAGATTCCAACACATCTGCAAATTCTGCTAAGTATCTTGTCACAAGGGCATGACATCTATGTTGCAGACTGAAATTCAGATGGTGGATGTCATAGAAATACAAAGTACTGTAATGCTTTATTATTGTGTAACTCCCAATGACATTAGCCTGTGCCCCACATAGAGACTGACACGTCTACTGTTTACTTAGTTTCCTTCCCAATGTTTGTTGATGAGTTATGATTTTTTTCTAAACTGATATGGTTTTCATTAAAAGGTAGTTTATATACCCACATATTTGAGCTGTTTCTCAGTTATTTTATTTGAAATTGAGATCACATAATTGATTATGTTTAACAGTAGAAGCTGAAAGACATGCAAATGGTAAAGTTCATATTCAAGTATTTCCTTTTGTACAAAAATGTGCTGTTACAGCATGCAGCAGACTCTTGATAAGCTGCTGCCAGAAATAAGCTATCACAGAAACATTTTCCATTGCTGTAACTTTTTTTTAGAAACCATTTAAAGGAAAAATGTGTGGCCCGGTTAGGACATTTATGCTAAGTCTGTGGATGAAGTCACAAATTGTGCACAGCCTTGTGCCAAATAGAAAAAAAGTTAGTTACTCTATTTTACTGAAGATTTCAAAAGATGAGAAAACAAGAAGACACCAACTAGAACTATGCTGGCACAGAGAGCTAGTTGAAAAATTAAAAGCATTCAATTCAGAAATGTCACTGTGGTGCCTCCTGGGAGTTCTGGTTTAAGGATCTTCTGCTTCAGCTCTCCTCTTTAGCTTGGGCTATTTCTTCCATGATGCACTGTGGTCTTGTTGAGAGAAGTTAATGCAGCAAGGGAGTCTGTTGCAGTATGTAATGGGAAACAGAGTAGCCATGAAGCTCAACTCACAGACATGAGCAGGGATTTGGGTTTTCCATTTCCCACAGAAAAACGGAGTAAGCCACAGATTTTACCTCTTACAGGAGGCAAACAGATTTCTCATTTCACCAGAGAAACCCGCAGACTTTACAGTTTTGAAATGAGCCTTCCACAGGCTGAAAGAGTTCCAGCTTGCAGGGGGCTGGGAGGAAGCGGGAGGAAGGCGGTCAGGCAGGGAGCACTATGTGCATGTGTATCAGGGCTGTGCGAAATGGCATCATTTTGCTTCAACTTCATTTCACTGTTTCACTGGGACAGTGTTTCATTTTGCGTTTCATTTCAAAGCAGTGTTCTGTTTAGTTTCGTCAAAACTGTTTTGACATTTCACCCATAAGCTAGAATGCGGAATCATGAAACTGCCTATTTTGTCACTTTTAGCAGATTTGGATGAAAACAGCAGAAATGTTAGCCCCTTCTGAGAGTATGAAGCCTGCCAAGTTTCAAGAAGATAGGTTCAGGGGTTCCTGGGAAATAGCACTGCAAGCTGCTGACAAGCAAAACTCATTACATGTGTGACTGTGTGTGTGTGTGTGTGTGTGTGTGTGTGTGTGTGTTAAGATGTGCCCTCACTGGTGCTGGGACCTCTATATGACATGGTAATGAGCCCTGATGAGGTAGGTCTCCTCCCCTACAGCCTCAGCTTGGTCCATCACTTTACATAACGACGGGTAATAACTTGCTAAGTAGCACTAGCAGCATCTCAGGCAGCCAGACTGTGATGGAGCCTTTCTTTCCTTTCACACAGGACCTTCTTCTCCAGCAGCTGCCAGAGAACCTTCCCTGCCAGCCCCAGCCCTGGTGCTTAGATGTGCCCAGGGCCCTGTGTCCTTCTGGTCAGCTGACTGGGGACAGGTGCTAGGGGTGTTGATCTAAAGACATGGCACTGGCAGGCAAAGTTCCTTGGGTCAATCTAATCTGGTATCTTTTTAGTAGACCAACTGAATAGTTAGAGAACTGTATCTTAGCAAGGTTTTGGGTTGGAAAAACCCTTTGTCAGGCTGAGGAAGCGCCTGCAGTTAGTGTGTGTGTGTGTGTGTGTGTGTGTGTGTAAGCTCTTCCTGGATGGAAGGAATAGTAAAGAAGCCAGAGGCTGACATGCAATGCAGGAAAGAAAGCCAGTCAGTAAAAATGGAAATGGAGGCATCAGGGTGTGAGGGACAGGCTGGGAGGGTGGTGGGGAGGAAAGAGGGATGTAGCATTGCAGGTAAAAGTGGAGAGGTACCTAGTGCCCTCATGGAAAATGCATGGAGATACCAAGCAACAACCACACAACAGGATGAGCACACACCAAAAATCTATCAAAGAAAAGAACAGAATACCACCTGTCTCCAATCTCTCTGGCCTGATCCTCAAAGGGAACTTACAAACCACTTTTCACAGACGAGCCTATGAACTGAACTTCAACCTCCTAGGTACAGAAAGTCATGGACTCAGTATAGACATGGAATTCTGACACACTACAACCTATTGGACATCTGTCTCCCCAGGTACCTCTCCACTTTTACTTTGCTTCACCCCCTGACGCCTCCATTTTCATTTTCACTGACTTTCTTGCCTACATTGCATGCCAGCCTCTGGTTTCTCCACATCCTGCATGATTTTGTGCTGTGGGGTGTTCAGCTCTGCCTGTTTTGTGCCACAGGATCTTACCGCCCCCTTGATGCTTTGGTGGAAGTAGCCTGCCATCTTTCTGCATTTTGAAATGAGCCTGCTGGTGGTGCTGGCACCGTCACCAGCAGCCCTGTCCCCCTCCAAGGCATCCCTGACAATGAGGTGGAATTTATGTGCCACACAGCAGATGCCAACAAAGTTGGCATCACAGACTGCCTTGACCATATTGGCCTCATTGTCAGTGACCATGAATCCGTGGGCGAGCTCATCCTGCCCAATGAGCCACCCCTGCACCAAGCGGTTCATGGGCCCCATGATCTTTGTTGCCATGTGGGGCTCATCCATCACCTTGGGTTGAAGGAGAGCGCACCAATGGCCTGACTGGTTGCATCAGTGACCTGTGAGGGACAGGTATGCATGATCTCCACCCAGGCTTCTTCAGATGTCTGAGGTGAAGTGTAAGGCCACCTGTGGACCTGCTTTGTGCAGCTCCTCCCTCAAGTAATCCCTGCATGCCTCATACAGGGAGGGCACCACTGTTCTGCTGAAGGTGATACATGTAGGCACTTGGTATGATGGGGCCATGAGCACCATGTGCCACCTAAAGTCTGGCCGCTCAACTATGGAGAAGGCCTGGCCATCCACAGCAAGCATTTCCCCAATGCTCTGGGTGATTTCACTTGCCTTTGAAATGCTCCCTGCTTTCTGTCTGCCTTCCCCCCACTGTTCCAGGGTGGCCTTCCTCTGCTTCAGGGGGATGGGGGCTTTGGAGTGAGTGGGGGACTTCTCCTTGGGCATGTGCCTGCTGGTGCCAGGCTGAGGAAGAGCAAGGGCAAGGCAGTGGTGCCTGCGGAGATGCATTGGCATCCCCGTGGTGCTCATGTGTTTTTGTTCCTTTGCCCTGGCTGGTTTTTGGCTCGGCAGTGCAGGCAGATAGCATGTGTGGGATCATCTGTCAGCTCAGAATGATCCCAGACCACACTACCCACTCGCTTCTGGGGTGTGGGTGCATGGGTGGGTGCTGCCTTTTCCCCTCTCTTCAACAGGTAGAGGCACAGCAACAGGAGGAGCGGACTCAGCTGAGCCACTTGCCTCCACACCTCTACCTCAGCCTCCTCCAAAGTGCCTTCTGGGGAAGGAGACCTGGCTCTACAGAAAACGAGGGGTGTTGAGCACAAACTCTTGCTTTTTTTTTTCCCCCCCCCCCCTCATTTCCCTTGCTATGGCACTCAGATCCAGCTCCATCTCTTTCTCTGGCACTGGAAGGATCAGCATAGGGGTGGAGGAGACTGTCATGCTGGTGCTGCTGCTTGTTGTCATGGTGGTAGCTGGGAGGGGGGGGTGTTATGGTTGGTGCTCTTGGAGGGGGGACAGACTCAGGCACTGGCACTGGCATTGCTCTCCTCTCCTTGCTGCCTATAGAGATAGTGGAAGCCTCATGCTTGCTTGTTGTAGCAAAGAGGCTGTGTCTCAGTCCCCAGGGGAGGGGGGGACTTGCAGCTTTCCCTCTACCCCCTCTTCTGTCCCTCCCTAAAGCCTTGCCAGCTGCCTTTCCAGTATGCTTCGTAGTGTCTTTTTTTTGCCTTGGTGTGCTGGAAAATCTGTGTCTTCTGTAATGTTATCTGATTTATGTAATACATATAATTATTTTATCTACATATATGTGCATTTATTTAATGTATGTATTTATGTAATAAAAACATATATATATAAATGTATGTATATGTTGCTGTATACATTCCATATTATAATATACAATATAATTATGCTGTGCTTCCTGTCATAAACCAAAGGTATGATTTTGTGTGTGCTTCGGCACTAGAATTATACCCGCTGAATTGCAGCTTTGTTGCACGGTGGAGTTTTCTGTTGCAGAGGAGAACCCCGGTGCAAGGGAGAATTTCCCGCCAATTTGTAGCTTCCTTTGCAGGGTGCATTGCTCAAGTTGCAAGGGAAATGCACGGTGCAAAGGAGTTCCTGCCACCCGCATGCAAATTTGTTCCCCGCTATTGGCTAGTTCTAAATTATTCCCACGTGGCGGCTAACGATTGGCCTTTCCGCCCAAGCTGAAGAGGACTCCACATCCATCTCGTGGGGACTCTGGGTACATGGCAGGGTAATAGAAACCCTGTGTGAGATTCAGAGGAGTTTGGCGACCTGATCCATCGCCACCTCTTTCCGTCTTCGAGCGATAATTTTTTATAAGACGTATCTACGAAGTTTCTATTTCGGTGGCGCGCTTGTCCAGGGCATCCAGAGCTCTGTTTCCGTGGAGCCTAGCAAACTCCACGTGATTGTTCGTGTTGTTTTGTCTGTAACTGCAACTCAAGCAAGTTTTCCAGCCTGCACCGCAACCATCTTCGGTGTAGGTAAACAATCTTTAAATCTACCATTACGAGTCCGTGCCTAATTCTATCGTGTTGCGCGTTCTCTCCGACCCCGCGTGGCCGGGCTGCTGGCCACAGCCCGCGCAGAGCACAAAAAGGGCCCAGCTCACGCCCGACCCGCACACTTCCCTGCACAGTGAATAGACTGCACACTGTGAAAGAAAGTCTACTTTGAATCTTTTCAAATCTGTGCTAACAAAAAGAGGATTTTGGGGGAGGAATAAATTAAAAGGAATCAATGAATATAATAATAAAATAAAAGGGTATAGAAAGCAAAAGGTATTGATGAATCCCACTTGCTAGGCTAGCAAGTAGGAAATTAATGATAACCTTTGTCTGACACTGCTAAGCTGCTGGAAGACAGTTCAGTAACTGATTCCCAAGGCAGAAAGCAGCTCAGGTCAAACAGTGCTGCTTTTTTTAATGCTATTTTTCCATTCCTTTCCCAGAACACTGGGATTGGAAAGGACCTCAGGGAAGGATCACAGTCACTGGCCAGCTACACAGAGCAGTCCTTCCTCCCTCTCCTTTCTGTTTCCCTGCAGGCAAGCCCAGCTTCAGCTTCAAAATTGGAAACATTTTGAAATGTTTCAACTGCTCTCATTTTGTTTCAAGGCTGTTTTGAAGCCCTTCACTTCATTTCGATTTCACTGTTTTGAGCATGAAACGAGTTGAAACAGCCAGTGAAATTTCATACAGCCCTAATGTGTACATACATGACTGCCAGGCAGTCTGGAGAGGAGGGCTGGGGGAGCAGGAGCTGTGGGCGGGGGGTAAGGGGCACCAGCAGGGCTGTGGAGATTGTGGGAGGGAGTGGAGGGCAGGAGCAGGGCTGGGGCGGGGGGGCAGTGAGGGGTACCAACAGGGCCAGGGGGCTATAAGAAGGGAGTGATAGGCACCAGCAGGGCTGTTGGGGAGGGGCATCAGCAGTACTCAAGGGGCTGTATGTTTGGGGGGGGCTTTCATTTTAATCACAGGTTTTGGGGGGTTTATCAGAGGAAACCAGGATCCATGGACATGAGTAAGGCCAAGAAGAAATAAAACTAGTAGTTGCATGTGATACTAAGGCAGCAGATCTGAATACAGATATTTCTATTTTTAGCTGCTTATTATTTAATTTGTAAAATGTACCAACTTTTGTGGAAACCAAACATTTATCAAAAATGGTTTAGCTGAAAAGCCAATTGACTGCAAATTTTTAACCAGGCACGTTGACAGCTTTTTAAAGGAAGTGGGCAGGATGCTGAGTTCTTCAAACATCCTTATTTGTCCCACCAGGTAGCTATCAGGGCAGATCCTGGGGGTAACCGTACCCCACTTTGGCTGTGTGGCCCACATGGTGTGTTCTCTAAGCTCACCAGCTTGTCAGTGTAGGCTCCTGCTGCAGTTTCTTCTGCTTGGCTTCAAAGCTCAGGAGGTAAATGCTGCCACTGCTCATCCCCCCCCCTTTTCCTGTGTCATCTAACTCAGTGGGAGGAACGAGGAGATCAGGGTGTGTGGGCGCTTACCTCCTGGGTGTCTGAGCTGTGCCAAAACCATGGTGCTGGCAGGAACCGGATCTGATGAATTGGTAAGTTCAAAGACCTCATTGCACATGCACTGCACAGCTGAAGTGGGGTGTGGCTGCACCTTACAGCCTTACATTTTGCACTCCAGCAAGTGTAAAAATACATCCTTGGAAAAAATTCTTTGAACTACATACACATCCCTAGGACTACCAATGCTGACTGGTGGATGAAAACTCCATTTTATGACAAATTTTGTAGTTTCAAGGTTTCTTTTTGGTTTTCTTCCAAAGTAAAACAAAAAACCATTAGAACATGTTCATGAATATAAAAATGTCAACCAGTTCTTTTTTTAAAAAGGAAACTCTTCTTTTTGCAATTCAGGAAAGTCCTTGTTTCTTGTCCATCCTCACAATAGGGCAGTGGCCTAGGATCAGGTGACCCAGGATAAAGCCCCTGCTCTGCCTTTTTCAAACAAACATTTTTCATCCTGGATCATTGTACACGATGCTCTGAGTGCATGGTTATTTACAGGCACCTGGGTCTTGTTCCTAGTCAATTAGGGTTTCCTGATTGCAATTTTCTTCTTTCTTCACGTTTGTGCATCCCCTTTCTGGTCTTGCCTGCCACAGCTTGTTCTAATTATTTACCCAGAAGGCTCCTGATGAAACTAATTGCACTGATGAGACTGGTCATCTTCCCGGGCAGGGCTCCTGCCTCCCCCTTACCCTGTCCTTATGCCAATCAGGTGTTCCAAGTAAAATACGATAAAGAGATCACAAACAAACTTGCAGCAAGTCTTTTACAACCAGCCCAATGGTCAGGGCGGTACCCATTAGAATCAGTCCATACTTCAACAGTTCAGTGAACCCATATGTAAAACAAAGTATTTGGAACTTCAAATGTTCTTGCACTCAGAATTGAAGATTCTCCTCTTCCTTTCTATGTGAGGGTCTCGCCCTCAGGCCCCCGTTGCCAGACACTTCTCCCAGTGTCCAGGCTTCTAGCGATCTCCTATAGATCTCATGCTACAACTGACTCTTCCTGCACAGCCAGCTTTCCCTGGTGGGACAGTTTTCCCACTCTTGCTGCCTCTCTCCATTGTGCCTGTACTCCCTGATGGACTGGCTCTCCCCCATGTTCTGGCTCGCTCTGGGGCTACGCTGGCTTTCCCCGGCATTCCAGCTTTCCCCAGCACTGTGCCAGCTTTCTCCTGCACAGTGCTGGTTCTCCCCAGCATGCCAGGCTCCACCTCCACAGTGCCAGCTTTTCTCCAGGACCATGACAAGATTTCCAGTTACACTGGAAACTGCCAAGTGCTTACCTAGATGCACCCGGTACATGCTTCTAAAATGGGGCTGGGGCAGAGTCAGGGTTGCTTGAGGCACCTTTGGTGCTGCTGCACCTTCTCCAGAGAAGTAGAAGATCTCAGGCCCATTGCTCTTCTTTTGGGGTTTAGGGCTGCTTCTCCAGCCTTCCCCCATCCTGTTGTCTTTGGGCCATTGGGAGGCACTCTCCCACAATCACTCAGGCAGAACTTGGACTTGAATCTGGATCCAATCCAGTGCCCTAATCAGCAGGCCATGATGTCTGAGTATGCTTGCTTTTTTCTCTCATGAATATTTTGTCAAAACAGGAAGGTTTCTATGGAAAGTTTCAGGCCAGAACAACACATTATGGTGGTATTTTATTTTGCCAGATATGCTCTAGTTATCTCTAAGGATTGCTCTGAATAAGCAGGCACCAAATAATAGTTGATATTCTGCATAAGTCATTAAAATTCCTTCTAACGATATTAAATATCATCTTAATGCTTTAAGAGGCATCAGATCATTAGCAATCAGTCAGTCTGTTTTACATGGAACAGAATTATTGCTTCTCATGCATCTTAAAGGGGGACTTTTACACTGAAGGGAACTTACAAACTAAAGAACTTTAGTAAATTGGTCTTATTTGTTTTTCATAGTGATTCCTCTCATTGTATATGTTAATTTCCCTCCGTCAGTCCTTTCTTCCTAGATAACCCTGCAATGAAATCATATTTTTGGCACCATAATAATTTGACAATATAGTTTTATCATGAACCCAGACTACACTGGATTGGGGCTGTCTAGCTGGTGGTCCAGGAGTTATGTGCAACCCACAAGGGGTTAATTTGTGGCCACAGGGCCTCTCACCCAGCTGCTGCTCCTCCCATCACTCTGGCTGTAGCAGCTGCTGAGGTCTCCCTCTCCCTTCTCCACTTCCAGCCCCGACCCAAGGGGGAAGTATGGTGAGGCATAGCTGGATGATGAAACAAAATATGCTGGGTCATTTTTGAGAGGAAATCCTTACTGAAAATCCAATGACTACTGCCAACATTGTGTGCAATGGATTATATAGGCTTGAATTCTCTATTCCTCACTACAACTACTGTATGGAGCAACTAGGTATCCAGTGGACACATCTACACATGAAATTAGTATGGCTGAATAAACTCTGGTGCAGTTCATACTGGAGTTTATTGCTCTTGGGTGCCACATTTGCACGTATCCAAGACCGCAGCATGTTGAGTCAGGGTGGAGGCCATGTTGAGCCAGGGTGGGGCAGCCTCCACTGGCAAGGGGGCCAGTCTGCCAGCCTGGGGCTGCTCCAACCTGGCTCAACATGCTGTGGAGGGACTGGCTGGGGCATGAGGGTGCTCCAGTATGGGGCAGCCCTCATATTGTCACACCCTTATGCCCCAGACAGTCTTGTCAGCATCTACACATGCATTGCAGTGGAGTAAATAACTGCTGTAGGATAGTACTTGTGTCTGGCAGTACTATCTATGGCAGAGTTAGTTTACTCCGGCCTAATACCACTGCATGTGTAGATAGTGACGTTTTACTGAGAAACTAATTAGTCAGCTCTCAGCACAATGTCAGCTCTTAGCTAATTAGGCAGCTCTTAGTAAACATTTTACATAGATGTGCCCCCCTACCCCTTTTTTCATTACTGGCCAATTCACCTCAAAAAAACCGAGTGACATCCTTAACCTGCTGTTTCTGCTAAAATGTTCAGGAGTGAAACAGTTAAATTTGACATTTAATTTTCATTGAGCTTCAGGCTTATCATCCCATCGAAATGAATGGGGTAGTTAACATCTCTGAAGTATAGTTTTAGGCTGCCTGCCAACTCAACAAATATATCACATTCCTTCACATTTTGAGAGTTACCTTTGTAACCAGAAAGCATACAGACAATTAAAGAAGTCAACACTTGAATTCAAGAGTGTAATTTTGTAGCAACATGAACAAGAAGCAATTACCCAGCTACAAGTAATACTATAAATAGGCATGGTTAATTACAAGAAATAAGAATGGGAACAGACATTGACCAGCTAATTAAAGTTCTTTTTTCATTTTTTCCAGATTTATTAGTTCAGAACTAATTTGAGTTAGACATTTCCTTATCTCATCCTCCCCAAGGTCTTGCATGACACATTAATAATCTTGTCCCTTCTAATCCTTTTTTGTTTTACATAGTCCCATTAGGTGCACAGAGCCCTTTAAACCAGTTCAGAGTTTGTTCTTGCAATCTGTCGTCTATCACTTTTGAAACCATTGTGATTGCTGAAAGGTGCAGCAGTAGTTTGTGAGTATATTTTTAGAGGGCTAGGTTGAAAGTTTGAAGTCCACAGAGGCCTGTTTTACTTCTAAAGAGCAAAACATATCACCTTCTTGGCCCAACTTCATGCACAGAACTTAATTTCTGTTCCTGTCACTTGGTGTTTTACTGATTTCACAGCATATTTTCCTCCATATTCTCTGCCTTTATTTTTTGTGTGCTGCATACTACTTAGTAGTTCAAGTGGAGGCAATGACATCCTTCCAGCCACATACCATCACCAGTGCAATGAGCAAAGGCAGCACTCCAGCTTGGAGCCCCCTTGGTGTAAGTAAAGAAGGAGCTGCTGAAAAGGTATCCCCAGTGACAGGGCCTCTGCTCTAATGTTGCACCTACCTTGGTTCTAAATAGCTTGAATTTGTTGGCTTTCAGGGCATGTTTCTAAAGGAAGAAAGAATTAGGAGAGCACTTAATGGTAGGTAAGAAGGGAGACTTTAATCTTTAATTCTGGCTAGAGGAAACTGCTGTCTTTTCAACAAAGGAGATTTTGATAATGGTTTGGTATCATGCACGCTTAGATCAAATGGATCCTTTTTTCTTTACAAACTGGAATAAATAAATTACAGGGGACCTGCAGGGAATTTGAGCTCACTTTTTGGTACAAGCTTTTGTACTGCAGCTTCCCTATAGCACATTTTGAAATAAGTTAAAAACTCTTTAAGCCATCTCCAAGATAAGGGAATTATTCCTACACATGCACAGGTTAATGGAATCCACTTTTGCCATTTGCCTTTATGAGATAATGTAAATTCCCCATGGTATGAAATAGCTAAGTTGTTAATGCCAGAACATAAAGGACTCTTCTGCTTTTATCAATATTCTCCCATTTTTTTGCATTTTTGTCGCATTATGCTGCCTAGTATTTTTAATACAATAATAGGGTAGAATTAGGCAGTGCAATTTTGCCTGTTGTTATGGTTTTTCATCCTCAGAAACTATTGCAATCACACAATTCTAAGGGCAGTATGGACTTTTTTTAAACCACAGAATTTTACAGCTTTCCATTTGTTTTGGTGGAGTAAATTGTGCTTGTGTTAGTTTTCGGCTATTTATTTTCTAAAAAGGTTGGAGAGAAATAGTAGAAGAGAGTTTGAAAACAGCTCTCTCCTTGAATTTGACAGTTGATCCCTTTACTGTAATCCTTAGGTACAAACTCATCTGAATGTTGGCATATAGGCCTGAAGTTTAAGCTCATATTTGCTAGTAACACTTAGCCCAGTACTGCAAGCTCTTACTTGGGTGAGATGCTCCTAGGACTAATGGCTTCAGCCAGTTTCTGAGTTAGAAAAAAAAAATTGAAACAATATAGGTGGGCAGGTTAAATGCAAGGCTGATTATGACAAACCAAACACAGAAACTGAGAAGTCTCAAAGAAACTTAAGGAACATTCAAATATCACATTTCTTAAAATATATATTTGCAAATGATTCAGACTGATCAAGTTATATAGATTTCTAGCCTATGTAACCAGAGATGTAACTACAAGGGTCTGGGCCCTGGGTGGCAGTGGCCAGGCTGAGCTGGCTGTGTCAGCAGTGGTGGTTGGGCCAGCAGCTGCAGTGGCTGCCGTTCTTGAGCCATCTCTAACTGGGTACCCAGGTCTGGTACCCTTACACTACTGCATGTAAGCACAGGAAATTGTTATTGTTATCCTTTTTCTCCTGCTTTGATGTTCGCTCCACTTCCTTATATTACACTCTCATTCAAACCAGGATGTAAGCTTTTTGGGGGCAAGGACTAGATTTGGACAAAATCTAAAACTTTTTTTGGGGGGGGGATGAAAAGTGGCTTTTTCATTAAAACTGAAATTTCTACAAAAGGGGCCTAGTCTATACATTTTTTCCATGTTTTTGCTCAAATATTTCAGACCTAAACCTGGATTTTTAAAACATTTTGATCACGTTTTTGGTGTGCTTTTATTGGTATTTTTCACAATCGCAGAACACCCCAAACAGGTTTAGTCAGACCTGTTTTTTCTTGTGTGTTCATGCAGTGCCTAATGTGATGGAGCTGTGTGCAGTAATAGCAGTTTTGGATGCTATCACAAGATACTCAGTAGAAAACCGCTAGCATTTTCTGAAGAACTGATGATCATCAAACAGTGCAGTCACCTAGTTTGTTAATTGTAAGACAAGTGTACTGGACCAAGGTTATTACTATTTGAATCCATTTGTTTTTTTCTTCAATAGAAAAACAATCCAAAATGACTACTCTTGTGATGATATTTCTCCAAAGTGCTCCAGAGACAATCATGTTGATTGGCACTGCTGCAATACTGGGCACTTCTGTGAAATTCATGCCTGCTACAGCAGCTATTCAACGTCATTATTTAATGTGCAGAATTCCATCAGGGCTGTAATTTTCAGCAAATTGAACAGTTTTTTTCCCCTCCATTTAATGTCAGTTCTACTGTTAGAAGGTTACTGTCCACATCTTTTCTGGGGGAGGAGGAGGAGAAAGAGAGGGGTTGCTGTTGAGTCTTCTGTGGTTCCAATGGCTGATTTGTCTTGCTTCTTCTGTGTTTAATTATAATCCTGATAGAATGCTTGATAGAAAGAATAAGTCTGATTTGCATTCCCTGGGAGGCTGTTTTGACAAGAAAGGCACAATGGCTTTCTGTGTGCTGTTATTCATAGTATTTCAGGCTGCATTCCTGATGTGGAGAGAAATAAATGAGAGCGAGAGAGATACTTTAAACAGTCTCCTTCCTCCTGTTCTTGCAGAGAATAGTTAGAGAGTCAGTGTTAAGCTTGGTCCACCATGCAGTCTAAACCACTCCAGAAGCCCAGAGCTCAGGTAGTTAAGTCTGATAGTACCCTCAGACCTTCTAAGGTGCTGATTTGAGCATATAGCCAAGGACACAAACTAGTCATGCCTAACAATAGCATAAGTCTCTCATGAGACTCATAATCTATTATGCATATACGTGCAAGCATGTGTGTCCATGGTGAATATTGTCTCGGATGGCCGGAGCTGACTCGAGGTGATATATAAATTGCTCGGTTGTTTGGGCGGGCTAGTGAATGGAGAGGCAGACAAAGCTTATTGGTTGCAAAAACTTTACTTACGCCGCTTGTAGCCGCGATGCAGGTGGTTTGGTCGCTTAAACAACTCCAGGAGTTGCTCCAGCTGGCAAGGCTCAGGCCAGCGAATCCATCCACAAATTAAGCTGGCAGGGAAAGGGTACGTCGAAGGATTGCGCTCGGCGACGGGGAGAAGAATCGATAGGTGATCAGTCTATCGATTAGCTTAGCCGCAAGTCAAATCTCTTTAGAGGCACTCTGCAGCGTGCTCAGAGTTCTCCGACTTGGGCGGAAGTCGCACGAAATTTTAAACGGCTAGCAAGCCAATTACTAGCCGCCACGTAGGAATAATTTAGAACTGGCCAATAGCGGGACACAAATTTGCATTCAAATGGCGGGAACTCTCTTGCACCGGGGTTTTTCTGTTGCAACAAAAACCTTTGCTGTGCAAGAGGCTCTCATGTGGCGGGAAAATTCCATTGTGCCGAGGCACCAAAATCACTGGGTTGTGACAAATATCAGTATTCATTTTACTTTTATTACTGTTGAAATGTGAGCAGATAATTTCATAGATATGCTTGTAAGAAACCTCAGTCATCTGTTGTGTCAAGTACGTAGTACAGTTGATCTATTTAATACATGTTCCATTCTTTACTGTACCTTGGACTTAATCTATTTCACACTGGGCATATCTACATGAGACATTTACTGTGCAGTTGACTAATGAACTGCACAGTAAACGTCTTAGTGTCTACATGTGCACCTCTATTAGAGTACATGAAATTAATAGACTCCCCAGTGGGGTAGTACTTGTAAATACTTCTGGCTGGGCTTCATGTGCTATATACGAATAAATTCCAGAGCAGTATGGTCCAGTTTTTTGCTTCTGGGCTCATGTTCAAACAGCATGCCTGGAGCAAAAAGTTCTGGAGCAATAAGCTCTGGACTTTATTTGTGCATAGCTTCTAGGAAGGGTGGGATTCTAGAGAACTAATTTTTGTTGTACTTTTCCTGTTCTTGCATCAGTGCTAACAATAGAAACCTTTCAAAAAACCTCTTGTGGACTTGGGGGCATGAATAAATCACCTTCAGAACCAGAAGTCATTTTTACCTGTGAGAAGTGCTTTTGTCCGCCTTTAGACTGCCATTGATTAGAGGGTGAGACAATTACAGTCTTTTAACAAACTACATAGAAAAGCAATCCTTCACTGCAATCCCTAGAGAGAATATACTGTAGCTGTTACACAGATGCTCATAAATACTGAGGTCAATAATTCTCCATCATGATCAGTTTCACACATTCTTTAGGCAAGGAGTTTTTGGTGATATCATTTATTGGACAGAAATCATTACCTTGATATTTCCTGGATCATTATGATTACAATATCACACCAGCCATATTTTGTAGTTTCTTTAGACTCTGTTCTGCAATGTGATACTGAAAGTCTAGCTTTTACACCCAACAGATGTTCCACTGAAGTAAAAGGAGCTTCCCAAAAAACCTGCAGGTATCTAACCACATGGAGTGAATGGCAGGGTTAGCATATATGTGGGTGAGACAAAAATAGTTCCAATCTACTTTCATAAGATCCAGCAAACAAGGATCACTTGAATATTTCCAGTGAGCCAAATTCGACTCTGAATTATATCACTGCCAGGATGTCAAGGTGTACTGATCTGTTTTCACCCAGATTGACTCTTTTGCTTGTCTTTTAAGACTGACCATTATCCCCAGTTACCACTTCCACTACTCCTGCTGCTTTATTTTATTCATCCCCCATTGAAAGAGTTATATTCTGGGAATTTTACGTTTTCAATGGTTTTACTAGCTTACCTAGGGTCCTCTTATCCAGTACAATAATTAGAAGTTCTGTTCTTTTTCATTTGCCAAAAAAAAAAAAAAAAAGTTTCAGTATTCTGCTTCTTTTGAGTTCTCCTCGCCTCAAATATATCTTATTACACGATGTTAAATACACTATCTGAGCCAAGTGTTTTAATCTTTCGCTTGTCACTCATCTGAAAATTTCCAGGGTAATTTTTCATGTTTAAAAGCAGTGTCCTGCCTTCCATGCAGTTTGCAGTTGGGAAAGGCAATCTGCTTCTCATAAAATGTTGCTGTTAGGATTATATGGAGCTGCCTTAGCTAGCTGAAGGGTGCTAACTGGTCAACCAAATTCATCTGCTAATGAAGACTTTAGGGCCCAACATTCTCAACACAAGAAGAACCAGATAATATTTTTAAAAAGTACACGCAATTCTACCTTAAATTTACATGCTTACTAATGATACTTGCCCTGACATTTGACCCATTAGATGCCTACTTGGTCATTTGAACAATCATGTACATTGGATATGCATATTAGGCATAAATATTTGTACACATTAGTCTGGGGTCTGGAAAAATCAGGACCATCATTACATTTATTAACAAATGGCAAACAAAACATTTTTGAACAAATATTATCTCTGAGTAATTTTTTCATATACTGAACCACTATGGTAAATACTTGCATTTAAAGAAAATAAAGAACAATTTTGTAGGGGGTAGGAGGGGAGCCAAGCACCCCCCCCCCCCC
>NW_005841883.1:4313005-4333600 GCF_000455745.1 Alligator sinensis
CCCCCCCAAAAAAACAAACCCACATGGCAAGATGAATACCCTATGAACATTTGTTCTCAGCACTGAACAAAAATCACACATTTTATTATAATGTATGAGTCTATCCACAGTTATTGCTTGAAAATATGTATCTTATCAGATAAAAAAATCCTCAGTACAGTAGGTCTTCAGTACATTTTATGCATGGGAAATTAGGCACCAAATAAGCACATTCCTTAAAGTAAGGTGTACTCACTCCAGGTTTTTGTCTCAGTTTCTTAAACTAAGATTCGAGGCAATGCCCATCACTATAATGATCTCAATGTTTGTATGTAGATTAAATATACTGCTTAACAGCAAAATAATTTACTATCTTGTTCTTAAAGAATTTCTTTGCTTTGGAAACTAAGAGAAAATTTGTTGAAAAATATCATGAAAATTAAATTTGTCCTAATGTGTTTTTAGATTTAAAATTAGTGTTTATGAATAGTGGCAGGAAGAGAGCACTAAAATAGGTAGTCATCTCTAATATATCATTTTAATATTTGTTTTTAAGTATACTAATTCGCTTCTGACTGCACGGCCCTTATGTAGGTGTATATTTATATAAGCTTTGTGTTGAGAGATAGTAGTAGTGACATGAGATTCTAAATTTAATTTTTGGGATAGGATGTATAATTTGTAGAGGACAGGAAATAAGAGTGCATATGGCACTGTTTCATGCCTGTGAAGCCAGGCATATGAGTATATGAGAAGATAGTGGTGGAGACTATATCTAGAAGTTGGGAAAGGGAACCAGAGGAAGAGAAAAGGATGATAGCTGAAGAGGTAAAAGTGAAGAATTAGGGCATAAAAGCATAGAGCACCACAAGGATAGATGAAGGTGATGGAAGAGGGAAGGTGGGAAGATCAGTTGTTGTACATGCACCTGCATACGCAAAGATTTTGAAGGGAATATATACTGAAAAGGCCAGAAGAAAAGAAATGAAAGGAAAACAACATATGTGAGGTAGGAAAAGGATATTTTCAAGTTTTACTTAGAAGAAAAGGCAAACAAACAGATTTTAATAAAAAATATTTCTTGAAATATTTTTTAAAGAATGAAATAAGATGTCTTAAAGTAGACACAACATTTTGCATTGAATATCCTGCCTGATATCCTGTCTTTCACGTGGATGTGTCATCTTTTATATGAGAGAAAAAATAAATTTAACCTCTACACTCACCCAAGTATCTTTTCTTTCTTATATAGTTGTACCTAAAGGTCAGTGACACAGCTGTACAGCTTTTTTATTGACTATTGATTCCAGCATCCTGCAGATGAAAGGCTCCTCATAACCCTGCCAGTCCTCTCTACCTTTTTATTTAACAGGATAAGAGTAAAAATAGGAGAAATGCACTTCACCTGCTATGAAGCTTTAAAAAAATACATATGTGACTAAAGAGTTGTTTTATCTATTCTATGGTTCCTGGCTCCATTTTAATCTCTTTGTTCATCCTTTCTGAAGAAGGAGAGCTGAAAGAAATATATATTTGCCAATCCTAGCATGTTTTGTTAGGGTTGTTCTTTAGAAAAGAAACTACAGGTAATGTTTTAATGGGATATACAATTAAAGCAGAACTTGCTCACAAGTGGGGATGGCTATTTTGTAAAGAATATCAGTTTTATAGTGTGTTACATGTCTTGTGTTACGAGTTCAATTCACTGAGTCAGGAGTCACTTTAACAAAGACTTTTTTTTATTCATGGCAACAGCATGGGGACAGCCATGATACTCCTTTTTAGGATCTCTAACAAGCTCCACCCATCTCTAGTTATTTATGACAGTGATATCCTGGAGAGGAGCTGTTAGTGACAGCCTAATCCTTAAAGGTATACAATCCTCACAGCATGGTTTATTTAACCTTTGTTGGATCTACATTTGTAGGAGCACTGAACAGGAGCATTGCAAAATATGGGACCAAAGGTTGTGGGTGAAATCTCAGTCCCACTGAAGTCAATGGGATTTTTAACATTTACTTAACATAGTCCAGGGTTTTACTTTGAGCATCTTCACTTGAGAAATACATTAGGAGCTGCATCAAAAGCCCACAGAACTCAACAGGAGTCTTTCACAGACTACAGTGGACTTTGGATGAGTGTCTTATAAAACAGATCCTCACTGTCTTGTGTCTTGTATCCATATATTAATCCTAGATCCAACCCAGAAAACCTGGAGAGTTCATCAGGAGGCCAAAAAAGGAAAAGATCTGTGAGGTTGTAGGTTCAAAGATAAGGCAGCATTTTTGTAGCTCTGTATTACTGTTGTACAAAGAGGAATGGCAGGTTGATCTGCTTCTCCTTTGGCCCAGCTGTGGCCAATCCAACCATCTCCCTTCTTCACTGTCTATGCTGGGGTACAAAGTTCTGCTTGGGTCCAAGCTCCAGGACTTGCAAAGCATGAAAAGTTGTACTCTCTTAGTGTTTGCCTTATAAAAAAGAACCACTGGAGAGGGGCTTGGATAATACCTGACCTGTGGCCTGGTGGTTACAGCACTATGCTGGGGAGTCAGGGAGCTGTAACTTCAAAGCCCTTCTGGATGAGGGAGGCCTAGAATATGGGCCTCCTCTTTCTTGGGCAAATGCAATAACCACTCAACCATTCGAGTTAAACCATGGGAGGGCTCTCCTCCTCCGCTTTTTCTGGACTTGCTCACAGTACATATGTACATAGCTGTGTACCTTCCTAGCCAATACATAGTCCCAGAATATTAGAACTAGGGCACACCCACTGAAATTAGTAGATGACATATTTAAAACTAACAAGAGAAAGTACCTTTTTATGCAACATGTATTTACTTTGTGGAATTCATTGCCACAGGAAGTTGTAGAGGCAGAGTGCTAAGTACTGAACTGCATCTCCTTATTTGATAATCAGGATCAAAAAGGGGCTAGATAAATTCATGGGTAATAGATCTATTAATAGCTATTGAAGAGAAAGGTTGGAGATATTTCCTCTAGCATCCGTAAACATATAATGGTGGTTGTGAGGGACCAAAACCAGGGTCCAAAGCCACAAAATCTTGGACTGCTTTGTGACTGTGTAACTGTTGAATAATATATTTTATTTTGGGGAAAGCTGCCTTCTCAACAGTACTATAGAGAAAAGAATATGGGCACCACTGGATGTCACTATTAGCTCAGGACTAAGTGAGGTTGAAACTAGTGCTGCAACCTCAGGAACCTTGGCTTCTGGTTCTTTTTATATAAAGAGGTTTGAATAGTTTTGTTTTTTTTGTTTTTTTTTTAACCCTACAGCTTCAAGAATTCATTTGTTTTAAGAAGAGTGCTTAAAAAATTAACGAGAAGACTCTAGAGGGTTATATTTCACTTGTGCATCTTTAATATATTCCTGAATCAGGAATGAGCTTAGATAAATTAGTTGGTCCCTGAAATTAAACTATAAATAATGCCCTGTTATGCCTGGAGGAGAACTGATCACCTGTTGAAACTTGGAGTTGATATAGATTCCTCAGTCTTAAGACTATATATTTTTATATACATGCTGCAAAAACTTCCACACAGTGCTTATGAAAACTGATATTCCAAAACAAATCCTTTCTTTTATCTTGTACTTAAACTTTCTTATTCAGTATCTTTACTCAACATTAGAAATATTTAAAAGAACTAGAAGTGAAAAATGCATTTATACATTTGCTTAAATGTGATCACTTAGCCAAACTTTAACATGGAGACATACATTTAGTCTTGAAGCTTATGAAAAAAATATTAATATATAAGAGCTGTGTTTCAGAATATGTCTTCATGCTTAAAAGGTAGATTATATATGACAAAAACATTCACTTAAATATACTCTAGTTTTACCATGGGAAAGAATTGCGCTTAATTTAAACAGCCAGAAAACATTTCAACCTCTCCTCTATGAGGCTTTATTTCTTTGAAACGAAAATCTAAATCCCCCTGGAAGATAAAGACCTCCAATTCTCTGCAGAAAAGAGGCAAGAAATTCAGCAGAAATAGCTTTCCTTGTTATGTTAGGGGAAAAAATTCATAGCTTGGCAAAATGCATTGTTATTTGTTAAGCCTGACATTATGCTCAGAGTATAGGGCCTGCTTTGAAGCCCTTTAAAGTCAATGGAAAAGCTTCTGCAGACCAAGAAGGCTTTCAGTCAGCCCCATAAGGCCATAGAAGACAGTTTCCTGACCCAACTATCCTAAATTCAAATGGGCAAATCTACTCTTTTCAGAGCAGCTGAATGCCCTTGAAATGGTAGGCTCTCTGTGGACAGTGGTGATAGTACAGGATTCAGAGTGCTAAGTACTGGCATACATCTCCTTCTTCTCTGTAGAGGTTTTGTGCCTTGTGCCACTTGGGAGGCTGTTACCTTTCAGCTGTGGAATTAAAAACCTTCACAGTAGGGGGGTGTATGAAAGACAGAAGCAGCGGCTGATACGTAGTGGTCAGTGTTCCACTTCTTCCCATCACTTACTGGCCTCCTCAGCACACAGACCATTTACTCAAGCAGTGTGCAGAGAAGAGGATTTGATCCTAAGTAAATACACTCTTGAAAGTCATTTTAGTTTATGCCAATGAACTAAACTGCTCATTAATTGAAGTGATGTTCTGTAATGCTCCATTAGAGGCAGCATTTGAAATCTATCACATACAAGTTTTGTTTGCCTCTGTTTCATTAAGCTGTCACAGGAAGCTTCTGGTTTTGTAGCATTTCATTTTGCATGACTCCTCAGGGTCAAAATCAGAACTGTACACAGATGTCCCTTTATAATTATATTTCAATGACACAACTCAGGTGTTTGGTTTTTGGCTTGATTCTCTAACAACGTCAGCATTAAAATGGCCACAAATGAGCTTTAAAACTAACACCCCTTTAAGGTGATTTGCAAAGTTTGTGTCTTTGATATTTAAGTTTCTTTGATATGGAGTCAGGAAAAAGGGCAAAATTCATACCAATGGAGGAGGTGTGTACTTGGCCTTCATATGGGTGAAAGGGCTTATTTGAAGGTTTGGCACTGGGCTAACTTTCACTCCAGAGTGCTGGCTTGTATAGTGGTGACTATGTTTACAGCTAGAAACATCTTTCAAATGCATTAATTCTAGAGAGCCCTACTCTGTTTGAAGCTGCAATGGGTTGCAGTTCAGTAGAACTTAATATATTAGTCCACTAGGGTAAAGGTACAGAAGGCTTTTGCTAGAAGCTGGTATGGCTGAGTTTTAGTCTAATCTGTGAGCTATTAACCTAGGCTAGGTACAGATGTTACACTTAATGCACTTTAAGTGCACAGAAAGCCCTTTACAGCCATAACAGAACAGGCTTCATGGCACATAAAGTGCTTTAAAAAGGTGCATCCTGCTCTAAATTAACCCTGGATGAATGTATACTAACCTAAAGTGCTTTCTGTTAGTGTGCTTCATCAAACATTGGTGCCAAATTGAATTGAGAGTTAACTTAGAGCATGATCACTGCCATCCCAGACAGCATTGTGCAAGGCTGTGATCTAGTGTCAGGCAGAGCTCATTTGCTCTGCCCAAGCACTGGACTGGCCTTGCTCCCCTGCAAACCGTCACTCGTGCAGCCCCGTGTGCAGCTTGGAAGGTGGGTTGGGGTGGCGAAAGGGGGCTTTCTGCCCCCACAGCCAGCTTGGCCCCAAAGTGTGCAGCTCAGCTGGGGGAAGTGCTGCGGGGGAAGGAGTCCAGAGTCTCTCTCCCAGCAGCTGCCTGGCCTGGGCTTCAGTGCACTGCTGCTTGGCTGGAAGTGAAGCGGTGGGGGGAGTTGAGAGCCAATTATCTTCATGAGTGGATCCAGGATTGCAATGATGGGGTGCAACCATACCTTTTTAAAGCGTGTGGCGCATGCATGGTGAAGAGACCTAATTCTACATGTGCCACACAGCCAACAGGTTGAGCTTTCGCTTTCTACCATGTGGGAGTGACTGAAGGTGTGTCACTCTCCTTTTTGGGCAAAAGCTTCTGTACCCATTTAGTTATCCATTGTTTCAATCCATACAAGGAGCAAATATAACCTTCTTTAAGTGGGAATGGCTATTGTTTTGTGAACACTCATCATAGCCACTCTGCCTGGCCCAAGGTGCAAACCAGCTAGAAGTCTCTTGGATGTGTCCTACTACTTTACTTGATTATCTTCTAGTCAAATCATGAAATCACAAAAGTACATTTATATCAAATACTGTAATACATATAGGCATGAAAATGGCAGAAATGAACACAGTGTTACACCAGCTACAAGCAGAAATGAAACACAGTAGGAGTAAATCTAATTTGGGAGAATGACCATGCATGCCACATGGCAAACCCCATAGGCAACTTGGTTTTGGGGTGAATCCGTGACAGGTAGTTTGAGTTGTAGACTCAGGTTTTACAAATACCTCTCAGAACCTAAGAATTAGGCTGAAGTTCATTTTGTACTGGCCATCAAACAGCCATGAATAAAGTGGTAAACTTCATAACTGCCTGTTAGACATCAGTTTTTCTGTCAGCAGGATGTAAAAACCAACCTACTTTCTTGCAAGTAGAAAGTTATACTTGGGACTTTGTTACACAGTAATTTTAAAGTGCTTTTAAGGGGCTTTAACCCCTGGACTGACTGCACATTAACACCTTTTAAGTGTCTTAAAGCACTCATTATTTATTTTAAAGTTACACCACTCCAGGGCAGGTTTATCTCTAATCCACATAACCTTGCTCCTGTTCTGTTAATGTGTGGCCGCTCCCCACAGCTGTTCCATCCAGTTGAAGTCTTCCAGCATCCCAGGATACAGTTGTTCCTCCCAGACCCTCCTGTTCTGGGAGCTTTCACTCCCCTGGCTGCTTCTGCAAACATTATTTCCCATTTGATGGGGTTTTTTCACCCTGCGCTGGAGCTAGCAGGTGTCATTCTTCCAGTGAAGGGTGAGGACTCTCCATGCAGGACAGGGAAGGAGCTGGGAAAGGAAGAAATAAGCAAGGAATCATTCTGCTGCTGCAGCTACTTTCTTTTCCCTCTCCCCAAGGAGATTGGCCTGTAGTTTAATGTCATATCTCCCTTTTGGCTACGATAGGTCCAGGTTGGTTCTCAACAAGCGATTTATCCTTAGCACAGGGAAGCGGTCACAGGCATCAACCCCCTACCTATAGGAATCATATTAAGAGCTGAACTCCATGGCTGGAAAGTGATCACAGTTGTCTCCAGGATGGAGAGGTAGCTGTGTGCCAGCACTGGGTGGCCCATCAGGCATGCTGATCACTATGGATTAGGATGGGAGCTTAGATGGGGCAGCAGTTGGCATGATGCCACATGTTTGCAGAGCTGATGTTGTCTTTGGCTATAGCCAAATGAAAGCAGAGCCCCTTATAAAGGCATTGATGAGGCCCAGTGGTCCTGAGTAGAGGTGGAGGAAGCAGGATTAGCAGGGGCGTCTACAGACATGATAACCCCAAGGCTCGGGCCAGGCTGGAATTGGGGGAAGAGACAAGGCCGGGAAGGGAGGGACATCCCATCCCCAGTGCAAGATAGCATCTCAGACCTCCCCCCGCCCCTGCTTTTGCTCTCTGTGGTTCAGATTTTACACAGGAGCCAGATACTCGGATTTGTCAGGTGCTGGGCATGGAGCAAGTATTCAGGCAGTTCTGATCCTGGGCCTTCCCCCAGCTTGGGGAATCCCTCGCCCCCCACTCCACTTGCTTTGCTGAGACCCAATCCTGTGCTCCTCTCTAAGGAAAGCTCTTCTCCCCTCCCTACTGGGGCAGCCAGATCCTGGGGCTCCCTGCTTGCAGGCTTTTGGCAGCAGCACAGCTCTACCATTGAAGGTGGGAGCTGGGTGAGCAGCAAACTCCCTTTACAGCCCCCCGCTGAGTCCCTCAGCCTCTCTCAGGAGATCCCACTGTCTCCCTCCCTTCCCTGCAGTCTACCATGGCTGCAGTAGTGGGCGAGGGATGGGCGAAGCACAGAAAAGTAGGGCTGGAAGGGATCTCTCTGCTTACTAGTGGGAAGTCACAGCTGTGTGGGTAGGGGGCCAGTCAGAGAAGGTTTCTAGACTAAAGGTGTGACTGCTTCATGCTGCAAGCTAACACTACGCTGATCAACATTTGAGCAGCTTACAGTGGAAGGCATAAAAAGGTCCTTAGAGTGCAAATAGATGTATAAGATGGAGCAAAGAAGTAAGGCTGAGGGTAGGATTAGACGCAATTATTAATAGGAGATAAATCTTTGAGACCGAGGGAGATTTGTTGCATCTAACCTAGACTGGTGTTTTGCCATTTTGTGGTCTGTTAATTTTAACCATATTTTTATTTTGCTTGTTGCAATGACTCTGCTTTAAAATCCTGAGGGGGAAATCTTGCAGACCAGAGACCTTTTCCTTTTTTATTGAACCAGCTGGTTCCCCTCCACCAGCTTGTGTGTGCTATATCTCATTAACACTCTCCTGAGCCACTAATGCCCCAATAAATTATGTTATACAGTCATTTTTTAACTTCACCTCTTGTGCTTATTTTGTAAAGAACATAAGCTCTAAGGGTTACATGGTGAGTGTCCTGCCAAATGTTTTACCTGTGGGAAAGTTTAAGGAAAAGGTGGTCATCAGCAGATGGGACTTGTCCTGGTACAGGTTTCTGACCTTGTGGATAATCCACTACAGAAGGTGAATTTTGTCCTTACTCCTACTGCATTTTCTTTCCCTGCATGAATTTGCTCCTTTGCTTTCTCTGTCTTTGTGAACCTTGTCCATGTTTTGAGTGTTTAGTTAAAAAGTGAATCACAGAAATAAGAGGAACTGGCAGAAATAAATCACGGTTGAAAAAATAATCCTGAACCAAATGTTAGGTCTTGCGCGAGTTTTTTTTTGGGACACCAAATATGAAGCATTAGATCAGTTATTTACTGACATGGGGCAATATATATAGAGCCTGTCTTCTTGATCCCATTACTATTGCAAATAATTGCATGATGATCAGAAAATGTGTTTACTCCATCCCTGCCCTAAGCATATGCTTGCATTGTTTATTGTAATATGAATTGTTAATGGTTTTAATCCTGTGATAATTCCATGCATTTGACACAGTAATAATGAGACCTTCCTTCCTTTCCAAACCTCTTCCAAAAAAAAATATGGATAGGCATGAAATGTGTGGCACGCTATAGGTATATAATACAGTTTTTTACTAGAGCTTCATAAAAGGAGATTTGTATATAAAAGGAGTACTGTCTATATATCAGATAAAGCACTTGTTGTTTTCGTTTTAAATAATCATTCTGGACATTTTTGCAAACATTTTATTTTAAGAATGTTATTTTACTTCTAATCTAATCTAAAGACAATACTGCACACAATTGATGATAAAGACAAATGATGGGGTGTGAAGATAATCTGCAGATTGTTCTTAGTATTTGCTTCTGTGGTGAAAAGCATCATTTAATGTGTGAATATTGTCTGAACCTTGCCTGAGGCAAGCCTAAGGAGACTATTGAATCTTGCAGGCCTGGCGCTTTGCTGCAGATATAGTGATGTCTTCTGATATGATCAAATACATAACTCATTCCATTAAATGCATTCACTTCACATTTCTTTTGTTGCAGTACACTTCAGGAGGAGGCTATTTAATACTGCTTTTATATCATAACTGTTACTGGGTTGGTTTGGTTTTTTTTGGGTGGGGGTGGGGGAAGGCGGTTGGCTTAGTCTTCATGGATAAGGTCTGCTATCATATGAGAAACAGTAGGAAGCATAAGGGATGAGATAATGAATATAAATGAGGGAAAGAACTGATTAGAGCAGGCTTGTCCACCATGTGGCCTGCCAAGCCATTTTCTCTGGCCCGAGGTCCCTCATTCGGGACAGGCGAGGAGTCCTGGTGCCTGCTCCAAGGCGTCAGCGGGGCAGCAGCAAGGCAAGGTGGGAAGGTCTGGTCTGCGGGCCCCAGCCAGCAGCAAGGGGAGGGGAGCTGCTTACCCCCGCAGGGCCAGGCTCATCACGTGAGCCAGGTTCCACCACCACTGCCCCGAGGGCTGCGTGGCGTGGGGCTGCCCCAGCTGCGCCTGACTGGACAAGCTGGGGACAGCGCCTGTGACTTCTCCTCTGGCTCCACCCCTTACCCCCAGCATGTGGCCGGGGGAGCTGCAGCATGGCCCGTGCCCTGGCTGCATGCATGGTGGATGGAGGCACCGACTAAGGCCCCGCGTGGAGCTGGGGGTGCCTTGGGACCAGGCCGGGGCTGCGGAGCGTGCGGTTGCCAGAGCCAGGCTGGGCGGGAGGCAGGAAGAGCCTGGCCCAGAGGAGCTCTATGCAGGGGGCAGTGCAGCATTACCTGGCTCCCGGCTGTGGAAGGGCTGCCAGGTGCTGGCGTCGGTATGCGGGGCAGCGGCTGCGGCACCTGCTGCTGTTGCTGGAGAAGAGCCGGGGGGAAGAGCCCAGCACTGCACAGCCCAGACAGGACCTGCCACTGCTTCCTCCAGTGGCCTCGCCTCAGCCCGGGGCAGGAGCTGGCTGCTGCCGGTGGGGCCGGAGGCCCTGCGGGTGGGGCCGGGGGCCCAGGGGGGGCCTCCCACGCTCCTGCCCTGCCCTGCCGGCTGCTCCCAGTCCTGGCTGCTCCTTGCAGCCACGAGGCCAAAAGCGTCATGTGCCGCTGAAAGGCTCGGGCGGCTGAGCTCTGGCTAACAGCCCCCAGCCCCGGAGCCTGCCAGCTGCCACTGGTCAAGGGCGACCTGAGCCAGGCTTATATCCAGGAAGAGAAAACTAAACCCCTCCAGCTGCCCCCGAGCAGACAGCTCTGCCCACACAGGGCCGTGGGCTGCCCTGCACCAACTCGGCTGCCTTGCAGCTGCACCCCTGGCCCAGAGCCATCAAACACCGTGGGTGGAGGCCATCTCTCTCCCAACCTGTACAGGCATGGCCAAGGGGGCACAGGGGCCCAAAAAGTAAAAAATAAAAATTAATACAAGGTTGCACTAGAGAGGGCTCAGCTGGAGGAAGCTAGAGAACAATGCAGGGAAGCCAGGGGCATCCCTGACCTTTCGCCCCCACCTCTGAGGCAGTGTCCACAGCCACCAGGGCAGCAGAACAGGCACCCTTCTGTCTCAGATGCCTTGTGTGGTATGGGCGAGAGGTCTCAGCCACCTCCATCTTTAAAAATAATAATAGGATACAAAACTCTGAGGAACTCGGGCCAAGGCAGCAAGAAGGGGTTGGGTATGGCCTGCTGAGCCCCTGATTGCAGCCTGTTTCTTTCCAAGCAGTGAAAGTCTGGGTGGATGGGTTTGGGCAAAATGTGGCCGGGGCACCAAGCAGCACCCAAGGCCTGGCCCCTTTGCCTGCAAAGTTGCCAGGTCGATAAGGGAGGAATGCCAGAATAGCTTGCTGCTGTAACCTAAGTGTTTATTTTAGTAAGAGTTTGGTATTATTTCATTGTTGCTTTTATATTGTTTTTATTTTGGCTTTTAAACCACATTTCCAGACCCATTTCATTGTCACTTCTTGCAACTTTATTGGTGTCAAAGGTCATGTAACATCACTTCCTGATGTGATACCGCTTCCTGTGAGGTCTTTGAATATGGTTTGCCAGCCCACTGGGTGATAAAAGGTTCATGATCCGGCCCCACATTCAAAAAGGTTGGACACCCCTGGATTAGAGAGACTGCATGGACAAGCTGTATGTTTTAAATTAGCAGTGCCAGATGAGATGCTTCCGAGGGTACTCAAAGAATTGGCTGAAGTAATTGCTAGGGCTGTGTAAAATTTCGCCAGCTGTTTCATTTCAATGCTGTTTTGACTCGTTTTGAGCTTGAAACAGCGAAACTGAAATGAAACGAAAGGCTTCGAAACAGCCTTGAAACTTAGGATGGACCAGTCATATGCACAAATACAAACTGGGGAACCCATGGCTAGGCTGTATTTAGCAGCCAGGAAAAGAAAAAGGACCTTGGGGTTATAGTGATCTAACCACAATGTGCTCTTGTTGCAACCAAGCCTATAGCATACACATTTTTATTAACTGGAGTGTTACCTGCAAGTTAAGGCAAGTCATTTTGCTTTATTTAGCATTGGTAAGGTCTCACCTGGAGTACTGTGTCCAGTTTTAAGCACTGTAGTTCAAGAAAGATTTAGACCTATTTGAAACAGTCCAGTGGGGAGCAACAAAAATGATTAGTGGTCTCTAGGACAGACAGCCGGTTTTCTATCTTCCAAAACTACTACAGTAGAATCTCCTTTACTTATGTTTGTCTTTTTTTCCTCCTTGTTTCCCCCTTCCCTTTCCTTCTCTACCTTTTTGTTTTCCTCATTCCACCTACTTACATTCTCACGGACATCCTGTCACACTTTTAGTTTCTTTCATTCCTTGGAGTCTCAGGGAGTCTCTGCTGTTCTATGTCTGAAGAAGGGTGATTGTGCCCAAAAGCTTGCAAACAACATTTCCCCAACTACTCAGTTGGTCTAATAAAAGATATCACATCTACCCAAAGAACCTTGCCTGCCTAGTGGTATAGGAAATATTAGTTATGAAAAAAGGTTGGGAGAAGAGAACCTGGGACTTGAAGAAAAGATTGAGAGAGGATTTGATAACAGTCTTCAAATACTGGAAGGATAGTTAGTAAGAGGATGGTGAGCGAATCCTGTGGCTGCAGGGGACAGATCAACAAGTAATGGTCTTACATTGCAATAAGGAAAACAAAGGTTGGCGATTAGAAAGTACTCTCAAACTAAAAGGGTGGTTGAGTGTCAGAACAGGTCAGCTAGGGAATTTCTGGAAGCTTTTAAGAGCAAGTTAGACACATATGGATGTGACATGTTAGACAGGGACATGTTAGATGGGGGAAGAACTGCCTTGGACAAGGGATTGGATTAGATGGCTTCCTGAGGTGCTTTCCAGTCCAAATTTTCTGTGATTCAGTTAAAGCCTAATTTTTTTAACAATAAGGAATAAGGCATAATGGCAGAGAAAAGAACAAACTGATCATGACTTTAGTTCACTTGATGGACCCCTCATGAATGGAAATGTGTGCCTGCATCTTGAATACTATGTGCACTTGTGATCCCCAGATCACAAAAAGGATGTAGTAGAATTGGAAATGGTACAAAGAAAGGCAACCAGAATGATTGGGGGCATGGAGCAATTCTCATACCCTCTTAGGAGGGAGCGGGGATATGGCAGAGATCTCTAAAATCATGATAGGTGTGGACCAAATGAACAAGGAACTAAGTCCCAGAAAGTAGAACTAGGGGGTACTCACTATAACTAGTAGGTGACAAGTTTAAAAGTACTAAAAGGTAGTATTTTTATGCAATGTAGTTAATTTATGGAATTAATTGCCACAGGGAGTGCTGGAAGCAGATACCATAGTCAGGTTCAAAAAGGGATTGGATAAATTCATGGATGATAGATTAATGGCCATTGAACAGAATGGTTGGAGATGTCTCTCCTCTGACATCTCTAAACCAATAAATGTGCACGTCAGGGAGGATACTGAAGAGGAGATAGATCACTCTAGAAATAGCGTGTTCAGTGCTCTCCCTCTATAGCATCCATTTCTGCCACCATCAGAGACAGAATACTGGGCTATATGGACCACTGTTCTGGGCACTTAGGTTCTTATGAAAGAGAACACCATTCATATTAAAAGTAGTGTCTGTAGTGACTTATATGCTTTCTTCATTTTCAAGTTCATGAGATGAGTTGTTCAGAATCGTACAATGGTTCTCACATTTTTTTTAGATTCAAGGCACCCCTCCATAACCTTTATGAATTGAGCAGCATCCCATTTCAAGAAATAGCTTATTTATTACAGTACCTACCTCCTTCAAGAGGGGCTGGGCAGTAAGGGCAGGGGAGCAGCCATGCAGGGACTAAGCCTGAGCCTGAACTTGCGCTTATCTGCTTGCCTCCTCATACCTTGTGGCACCTGTCAATGGATTTTGTAGCACCCTTGGGTGCCCTGGCACTCTACTTGAGAATCACTTGGTATATGAACAGGATAGAAAAGGAACCAACCATTATTCTAACTGCACCATGATTTCCTGCTAGCTATCTTTGTTTCAACAGCCTTATGCTCAATCATAAATTTGATGCCCTTCTTTATGCTTGCTTTTCTATTTTTCATTTTCTACTCTCCTTTTCATCTCTATATGTGTCACTTTGATTTGATTTAGTAACATGATTGACCATAAAGGCTATTGATTTTACTTCTTTGTCAGAAACTTTGGTTCTGATTAGTTCAATTTGGGGTACTTGCTGCTTTATTTTAACTATATTTTGGATTTATAGAATTGTGATTGTCAAATTAAATGAATAGTTTAGTGTCAAACTGACTGAAGGACAGCATATGAGAGAAGCTTTTTAAACTGTTCCAGTCCATTCTGCTTACAGTGCACTTTGGTCCTTTCCTTATGAGGCCCAGATAGTGTTTTGTTACTGCTTCCATTTATGCTTTCTCTGGTGTCATCCGGTATTCTACTTACTTCAGTGGTAAATGGCTGTGTAACTAGCAAAGATACCTAAAATGTGGCTTTTCTCATATAACTCCAGTTACCAAAACAGTGTACTGGAAGTGGGGTGTCAGCTCTGAGTTGTCTGCATTTCATTTAGAAATCTCAACTGACACAAATTCATCACAAATAGCATCACTTTTTTGGAGACAATCAGTTTTGACATTCTAGTCACTTTTCTCCAGTTTGAAAAAGGGGACTGTAGATTTTCATTCTGTGTTCATATGTTAACATTGTATCTTGCCTCCTATAAGAATGGCCTTCATAGTTACTTTTTTCCTTTTATAAAATTGGAGGACCCCCTGTTTTTGGCTGGCTTGGAACATAAGAAATAGTTACTTTTATTAAGAAAATGAATGAAAAAAATTTATGCTGCCCACCCTCCTCTGCATATCATGGGAAATAAACCAATCAGCAACCTAGATCCATGCAAGGTGACCTGTAACCAATCCTTTGCCCCTTGGGTTAGATGCAAAACCATTTTCCTGTCCAATAAAAATCTTCTGAGATTAAAAAAAAATTCCCTTCTACAGTGGGATGATGAAACCAAGGTCCTTTTCTGTGGAAAATAATAGAAGGAAATACTAGAATAGCTAATAACCACCATGGATGTAGAATATGACCATGTAGGTTTCAGATTCAACCATATCTCGTGTTATCAGTAAGTGGCCTAATTGGACTATTTGTTATTTTGGGGTGAGTCTGTCTTCAGTGTTGGTGTTGTTTTACTTTGTATAAATAATTAATATTCCTCAGAGCAGGGGCTTGAGGCTGGTTCTTCCGCATTCCAGTTGAGTGTCTTAAACACCAGAGTATTTGCTATCCAGTGGTGAATGTTTCTGATTTTGATTAGAAAATCTATCTTTCAGCTGAGAAACCTTTCCTGATAAAAGTGTAATTGGGACTGATATGTACTCAAGAATATTTTTTGTGTCAGCAAAACAATGTTTTCTAATGAAAAGCTGTCACTGAAAAATACCCAACCACCCTGCAGCCTGCTGAGCTCAAATTCAAAAGGTTGGCAATTCAACCTTGTACCAAATGGATTTCACGTGCATTTTAATTCAAAAGAGAAAGTAAAATTGATTGTCTTTAGTGTCATTGTATCTTATTTGCAGCAAATGTCAATAAAAATGGCTTCACAGAGACCCCCATAAATGTCACTAGTTAGAATATAAAGTAACCTTAATTTTGTTTGGTTATAAATGAGTATTTGTCCTGTGGAGAGGTAAAGAGTGGGTGTATCTACATGAGATGTTTACTGTGTAGCTGTCTAATTAGCTCTGCAGTAAAATTTCATTGTTTACATGTGTGGCCCTATTAGGCTGCAGGAAACTAATCAACTCCGCTGCAGGTTAGTACTTATAAATGCAACTATCCTGTGATGGCGCTCTTTACTGTGCAGCAACATACATGCAGACAGGGCTGGCTGGTGCACAAGGGTCCTGATGGCTAGCCCCTCACTGGAGCATCCTTGTGCTGCAGCCAGCCCCTCTGCAGCACATTGAACTGGGTCAGAGCAGCACCAGGCTGGCAGGTATGTGTGATCTGCACTGGCGTTTATTCATTCACATTAATTTCACACGTAGATGCACCCACTGTCAATGCATGTTGCATCTCCCTGTCTTTGCTGATCTTTCAGGATATGTCTACATGGCCTCCTGAACAAGGAAAAATAAGTCCCATCCACCTGTGCCCATTCTGTCCTTGCCCAATTAGATGGTTCAATGTGGCCCCCTGACACTGTGCTCATGGTCTCTTGAGTCAGCTGAGTTTGGGAGCATGTAGTGTGTCTACCTGACAAATTTATGAGGCTGGAGAAAAGTGGGAAGGACTTTAGGAGTATGCCTAGTCCTGCTCAGGAAGCAGTATAGAGGTATCCTCACTGGTCAAAGTACTTTGCTTTTGAAAAGGGTTTATCTTGATGAGAATGGGCAGAGCTTCATGGGAAAGGATGAACAGTTCAGCTTCATTTAGGAAAAAGAGAGGAACTACTTCCCCACTAAACATGCATCAAACTTCCTCTGATGAATATTTAAGATTGGTTTTGTTACAAAATCAAAAGCCATGTGAAAAGTTGGAGCTTGTTATTAAAGCTGCATTGTATTTGCATGAATAGGAATATTAAATAGCAATAGAAGTTCCACAAAGGCCCAGCTGTTGCAAACAACTTCAAGAGAACCTTGTTATCATAAAGATTGTTTAGAGATTCTTGGGTGCACTGATGCATGTCTGAACTATTGCAAATTCTGTATGAAGCAAGGAGGAGTCAACCTGCCTTTTCATACGGTGTTGAACCTAGGGACATTAGCCAAGTTTGGCAGGCTGACAATGGCATTAAAACATAACTAGATAAATTATGTATTTATATTTAACTGCATTCACGTCATCTTTGGCACTATGTTAATTAAACAACTGTGATGCTTCTCAGGCTACAGATCAAGCCTGATAAATAGGAAAGAAAGCGAATCATAACTAGGTGATTATCCTAATTGATGGTAGTAAGAAATTCAAAGTTTTGATGTTATTTGGCTTCTGAGTTTGGGTTTGAAATTCTTGTTTAATCAGTACTAGATTGAACTGTTATTTGCTTTGCTCTATTTCAAGTACATGCTGTTAACCCTTACTTTAATAGATGTGTATATGTAGATATATATCTGTACGTAAAATTTACAGTCAATTTAGAACTGTAACAGGGAACCCTAGCCCTGTTACCAGGAGGCAGGCTGGCCCCTTTAAGACCAGAACTTTCTGGGCACAGCCTGCTGGCAAGGTAGGGGTTAAGAGCTGAGCCCTACCGGCTGGTCAGGTGACCAGAGGGGTACAGGTCAGAACTATAAAAACCCTGGGCTGAGCTGGCCCAGGGGGGTTGGCTGCAGCGACTTAGGGAAGGCAGGAGTAACAGCCAACCCAAGGAAGTGCACAACTGGAAAGGAGGAAACGTGGTACTTTGGGTTTCAGGTAGGTAGTGGTAAGGTGTGACTGTTGCTGGACAATGTGGCGGTATTAAGGAGGTATCAAGCTCTCCGAGCAAAGAAACAAGTGAGGGATTTCTTGGGACTGGCGAATTATTATACAAAATTTGTGCCTCACTTGGCAGACCTAGTGGTGCCCTTGATCAAGATGGTAAGGGCTGGAGCCCCAACCAAAGTGAGATAGACGCCAGAAGAAGAAAGAGCATTTTAAGAGGTGAAGGGCGCGCTATGTGCGCATCCACTGCTGTATATGCTAGATTTCAATAAACCCTTTTTGGTACAGACAGGTGCATCAAACATGGCTATTGGTGCGGTGTTGGTCCAAATGGAGGAAGCAGAAGAATGTCTGCTAGCGTATATAAGTAGAAAATTACACCTACTTGGAAGGAATTATGCTATGATAGAGAGAGAGTGTTTGGTGATCAAATTGGCCATAAAAACACTCCAATATTACTTGTTAGGATGTAAGTTCACACTAATCATGGACCACGCACTGCTGCAATGGCTACAAGGTATGAAGACAGATAATGCTAGGCTAATGAGGTGGGCCCTTAGTCTTTAGCCATACTGTTTTGTGGTACAGCATTGCCCAGGGACCAAAAATGTAAGTGCCAACTTCTTCTCACAACAATATGAAAAAGAGGGTTCAGAGAGCAAGGAAAGACCCCAGACAAAAGAGAAGAGAGGGGGGAACCCTAGCCCTGTTACCAGAAGGCAGGCTGGCCCCTTTAAGACCAGAACTTTCTGGGCACAGCCTGCTGGCAGGGGAGGGGTTAAGAGATGAAAGAAGGAAAAAATAGTAACTCAACTTTTTGATGACTTACATGGGAAAGACTTAAATCACTTTTCATGCTAATTAAACAAACCTCTTGAGCCTTTTGAGAGTTTAAGCATAAATATATCCATTTTACTAATGGGGAAAGTGAGGCATATAGGCTGAGTGACTTGCTCAAGGTGGCAGAAGTTGGAAGAGAACCCACGAGTCCTGGTCCTTAATCATTTGCTTTATCTACTAGACAAGTAGCAACAATAACACCAAGTCATTGATAAGGAATTATGAAGCCTGCAGCCTGGTGGTGACATGCAAAATCAGTTGTAGTTGTTAGTTTATTTCATGCTAAGTAGACATCCACATTGCAAAAGCTAACACCATAGCTGGAACTATTTGATACCCTGCTGTGAGCCTCAGCCTCTTCTATAAACCTCAAAGGGAGAAGAACCAAGGACTTTATAAAATTCACTATTACTAGTCTAGTCATAGGCACTTGGTTACTATGATGATAGATAAAAGCACACAACCTTCAAGTTCAGAGCTGGGGCACTTTGGTGAGCTACCAGTATAAAAATACTTCCATGGCTATTAACCCTTGTTTGATACATAAATAGAATATTTAATTGTCCCAGGCTATCAAGTCAGCATCTTTCACCATTCACATTTGCATTAAAGAGAAGTATAGATGAAAAATATATGTAAATAAAATATCATTTGAAAAGATCAGGACTGAGTCCAACCTTCTCATTTCTTTTTGTAGATTGGTCTTATACAGGTGTTCTGAAATCTACATATGTACATTATAGCGCATATAGGCTAGATACAGATGTTCAAAAAGCCCTAGGTGGGAGTGTTCTAGCTACCACACTTTACTCAAAGTGCCCCAGGTTAGGCCAGGAGTGAACAGAGCAGACATTTGCCCTTTGGTGGCAGGGGAGTGCTTGGAGTCTGGATGCCTGCGCTGGCTGAAGCCAGCAGGCTGGGGGTGCTCTCACCCAATCTTGGGAGGTGCTCCTGTGTGCCTCCCAGGAGGCTACTGGAGAGTGCAAAGCCCAGCTAATCCTAGCCGAACAGCTGACCACCTCTGATTGACCAGTTTAGCCCCTCTCCCCAGCCCAGCCTCCCTGCCAGCTGGTGGCTGTTAGCACAATGGCTTGGGGGAAGGGGGGGAACAGAGATTCCCTGCCACATGGGCCTCCTCATCTGTGCTGACTTGGGTCTTGGGGGTAGGGGGCAGGTTGTGTCTGCATTTTGGGGGGGTTCTGTTCCCCCATTTCCCTGCCCCCAGTTGCCAGTACAGTGACAAGCCACTTCCAAGACCCAATCCAGTAAGCTGGGGGGGCCCATGTGGCAGGAGGGCTCCATTTCCCCTCTCCCACTCAGTTGCACAGAAGGAGACAGTCTTTTCTGTCTCCTCTTTGTGACAGCCTGGAGGCAGGGTTGGACTGGGCTGGGCTGGTGCTTGCCTGGAACAGATGAACACCAGCCAAGGCTAGCATGCTGCCTGGGGAGGGGCCCCTGAGATGCCAAGGGACTGTGACCTAACTTAAATTGTGAGGGGATCTGGTACAGCCATTCAATCAAGTGCTCTAACGTAAAGCACTTTAGTCTGATACTATATTCATCCAGGTCTATCTTAGATTGGGATCTGCCATTTTTGAAGTGGTCTAATGTCTGTTCAGTTATGGGTGTAGAGTGCTTTCTGAGCGCTTATTGCATGATGAGTGTAACATCTGTACCTGGCCATACTATCCTCTCCTGCCCTACCTTTTGATAAAATCTACATAGCCTAATGTCAGTAATAAATATATTAATTGGGGAATGGGGGGTTGCTTCTTAACTTTGGAATACATGTTTAACGCCTTGCTCTGAAATGGGAGGACTGCTACACATCCAATAAGTTTTCTGTAGGTACATGGAGATAGATATGTATAGATACATATGTATATATACAGACAGATACATTTTATAGGACAGGGCTGTCCAACTGGCAGCCCATTGGCCACATGTGGCTTGCAAGGTGTTAACATGTGGCCCCTGGGTTCCTGTCCAGCAGCCATTACCCTTACTGTTCCAGCTGCAGCAGCAGCCAGAGTCCTGGGGCTACCCCTTCCTCCCCTGGGCTCTGCTGACTGCCTCTGCCTCAGCAGCTAGTCAGTGCAGCATGGCACAGTGCAGTGTGGCATAATATGTGGTGCTGGAGAAGCCAGTAGCCCAGAGAGCCTGTGCAGTATGGTGCTACAGGGGAGCCCACAGGGAGTTGCAGGTGAGGTGAGGTGCTGCACTGTGCAGAGTGCATGTGTGCACAGTGTAGTGGAGTGGGAGTGCCCACCTCAGTGCATGATGCAGTTGGGGGGGGGGGGGGGGGGGGGGCGC
>NW_005841883.1:4333610-4377446 GCF_000455745.1 Alligator sinensis
GGTGTGCAGCCTGTGGGGCCTGTGGATCCTTCTAACAATGCTTCTGGAGTGTGCGGCCCCTTCTACTGTGACTCAAGGGGCATGTTACCGCTGGCCACTTTGAAGCTGGACAGCCCTGCTATAGGACATAAAGGGGATAACACCACCATCTCCTTGATTTTGAAGAAAGTGCCTAACTCCTTTTGTTAATATAAACCAAAAAAATCAAAATATTTTATTTCAGAAAATACAGGGGTAGCTATTTCTAAATATCTAGGTATTTTTTATTTGCTATTTGTTAAAACTGACATGACCTGGCACTAACTTTAGTGCTGGGCCTCCCCAGTCACTAGGGGGGCATCCTGAGCCCAGCCCCAGGCCTCCTGGCTGGGCGCCTCTCCTGCCCTAGGGCTGGGCTGCTCTGTGGCAGGCCTTAGCTGCAGCCCATAAAAGCCTTCAGCCATTTTGTGCCCTGGGGTGCACACACCAGGACCTTGGAGCGCTGCAGGCTCTGTGTTCCTCCCTGATCAGGACCCAGGCTGCATCTGCCTGGCCTGTCCCCTAGCCAGACCTGCTGCTTGGCCAGAGCTGTGTGTTGCAAAGGGCTGCAGCCTGCTGTACCACTTGCCCAGCCCTGATATCCCCCACAGGGCTGCTGCCTGGCTACCTCTGGAAGCAGGGCTAGCAGCACCTGCCCCCTGGTGCTGCTCACCCCCAGCGGTGTCTCCTGTCCTTGGAGGTGCTGTGGTGAAGTACCACCGCTGCATGGCTCCCAGTCCCTGGCTCTCACCTGTGCTGAGCACTGCAGGCCTCCGTGCAGGGCCAGCTACACAGGGACAGCTGTGCGGGAGCCCAGAGAGTCAGTGTTCAATGCAGCACTATGTCCTCCCCAGCAAGGACTAGACCTGCCTATGTGCGCATGCCTGAACCTTCCACCTGGGGACCCAACTGGAGCCAGGAGGAAGTTGTGGAGTTTGTGGCCCTCTGGGCAGATCCAGAGGCCCAAAGAGAGCTTGTGCACTTGAACACCCATATTTATTATGAGGCTCTGGCAGGTGGGATGTGGGAGTTAAGGCACTTGTGGATAGTGTGGCAGTGCCACATAAAGATCGAGGCCTTGCAGGCACAGTGGGTGGCTGTGACTGACCACAATTGTCAGTCTGGTCATGCCTGCAAGACCATGCCTTTTATGTGGGAGCTGATCAGCATTTTGGTGCCCAGGGCCCAGACCACAACCCTGCAGTGTTCACCAGCAGGCACGGCCTGCCCAAGTCCCCACCTCACCCTCACCCCTCTGGTGGTTACACCTCCCTGGAGTGTTCAGCACTCTGCCCCACTCACCTCCCCAGCTGCTGCACCTACTAGCAGTTTGGGGAGCCCTGACCAGTGGCTCCCTCCCCAGCTCCACACTCCAAGACCCTGCTATGAGGAGTGGTTGGCCATGACCCCGCCGGCCGCCAGCAGTACCAGCTCCTCCTAAGGGAGGCCCCTGTCCAGGTTCCAGCCCACCACACACCATGAGCCGAGGACACTGGGCATGGCCAGATGCTGTCACCAATGGGGAGGTCCATGCTGAGTCACTAGCCTTGCTGGCCCTGGACATGTGGTAAGTCTTGCACTGGGGGAAGGGTCCTCCCTCCCAGTTCTTATCCCTGTCCCTGTCCCAAGCCCCAGCCCTTGCCTCTGCTTCCTGCCTGGGCCTTATGCACTCCCCTGGGAGTGGGTTCCACCCCCATAGCACACAGAGAGGAGGGACACAGTTCAGAACTTTATTGAGCAGCCCATGTCCCCATAGCTGGGTGGGCATGGCCCTCTCGCACCCTGAGGAAGGCATCGATGCTGGCAGTGATGTCCTCCTTGGTAGTGGGGGGGCAGGGATGTGTAGTGCTGCCACAAGTAGGCCTCCAGGCAGCATTCCCTCTAAGCTGTGTGGTGTGTGCGGCCACGCAGGTGTGCCTGGCAGCGTGGCATGAGCGCGCCTGTGTGGCCATGCACACTGTGCAGCTTAGAGGGAACACTGACTCCAGGTGGCAGCGGAGGTTGCGGAACAGCCCAGGGTTCTGAACCAGGAATGCAGGTACACCCAGGGCACCAGGAGAATCATCATCATCATCAGGGCATAGTGGCTCAGGCACCCCTCAGCCTGCACAAATAGTTCATCATGCACTGCCCAGAGCACATACAGCAGGGCCACCCTCAGGGTGCAGTGGTGGCACAGGGGGTGCTGGTCCTGGGGCATCTCCCCAGAGAGGCCCTCAGCAGGGAGGTCAGGGGTGCAGCTAGCCTCTCACCCCAGTTATATTGGAGCCTCGCATGCCCCAAGCCCAAGCACTGTGGCCTGGGCAGCGGTGCAGCAGAGCAGTTGGCATGTGCGGAGAAGGGGCGGGGGTGGGGTCTGGAGCTGCAGCAGCAGGTGCTGACAGCAGCCTGGCCTGTCCTTCCCTGGGAGGGGGCAGGATATACAGGCTTCCTGCAGCCAGCACCCAGTGCGCCACTGGCCCCAGGGGAGCAAGTGGAGACAGGGCCCTCAGGTAGCAGCTGTCTGATCCCAGGCCTGCCCAGCTGACTTACCATGGTCCCTGGGTACCTGTGCATGGCCGATCCCCAATCTGAGGGCAGGCAGCACATGGCCCATTGTGCAGAGCATCTTATTTCTGAAATATTGAAAACTCTCACAAAAGGCTGTCTCTTGCCTCTGAAGAGTCAACATTTGGGCACCAGGGAGAGTCCACCAGCCCCAGTAGGGATTCATAGATTCACAGATTGTTAGGGGCTAGAAGGGACCTTGTAGAACATTGGGCCCAGTCCCCCTGCACTAGGCAGAAAAATACAGCTGGGGTCAAGTGACTGTTTAGTCTCCTTTTGAAGATTTCCAGGGTAGGTGACTGCACCACCACAGGAGGAGTTTATTCCACAGTCTGGACACCCTGACTGTGAAGGAGTTTTTCCTGGAATTGAGCCTGAAGCGGCCTTTCAGGAGTTTGTATCCATTGCTTCTGGTCTTCCCCAGGGGTGCCCTGGTGAACAGCTGTTCACTGAGTTCTTGATGTACTCCCCTGATGTAGTGGTAAGCCACTACCAAGTCCCCTCTCAGCTTTCTCTTCTGTAGGCTGAAGAGGCCTACGTTGCTCAGCCTCTCCTCGTATGGCTTGTCTTGCAAGTCCCTGATCATACAGGCGGCTCTTCTCTGGATTCTCTCAAGTCTTTTCACATCCTTGTTGAAGTGTGGGGCCCAAAACTGGACTCAGTATTTCATTTGCAGTCGCACCAGTGTGGAGTACGGTGGGAGTATCACTTTCTTAGTTTTGCATGAGATGCAACGGTTAATGCATGCCAGCGTGGTGTTTGCCCTGCTGGCCATAGCATCGCACTGCCGGCTCACATTCACGGAATGGTCGATCACTACCCCTAGGTTCCTTCCAGCCATGGTGCAAGTCAAATTGTCCCCATTAAGCCTGTAGGTTGTTGGGACTGTTTGTCCCCAGATGGAGCACCTTACATTTCTGGTTCTGGTCTGCCCAACTCTCCAGCCTGTTCAGGTCCACCTGTATCTGCAACTTATCTTCTGGCATGACCATGCTCCCCCATAACTTGGTGTCATCCACAAACTTGGCCAGTGAACTTTTCACCCCCACACCCAAATCATTGATAAAGATGTTGAAAAGTACCGGTCCAAGGAGGGACCCTTGAGGGACACCACTGGCCACTTGCCAGGATGACAGATGTGTTCATAAGAACTCTCTGGGTCCTACCATGCAGCCAGTTTTCCACTCACTGAACTGTTGAGCAGTTAAGCCCACAATCTTCTAGATGTGGGCTCTGGGTCACTGCCACTCAACACTGGAGCCCTTTGCATGCACTGGCTGCACCAGCAGTGCACACAAGACAGGACCCTCCTGCTCCAGCACTTGGAGGCCTGGCAGCAGGAGGACCTGGTCTGCCAGGAGGTGTGGTGCCAGGTGTACATCAGGTGGCACCAGGTGGACATCATTCAGGAGGAGATGCGGGACCAGGTGTGGCACAAGCACTGGGCCCAGATGGAGGCCATAGTGGGAGTGTGTAGAGCTGCTTCGGCAGAAGGAAGCCCAGGGAGTGGAGGCTGAGGATGCTGACTGCCAGGCCCTGGACACCCTCCTGGCCCTGGTGGTCACATCAATAGCCCTCCCCACTGCCCAACTGCTGCCCATGGCCCTGCAGGGCTCCTGGGTCTCACCTGATGCCCCAGAGCAGGCCCCACCCTGACCCTGGGAGGAGGTCCTCCAGCTTCTCCGGCTTGCTGGAATCCCTAGCCTGGCCCCTGCCCTAGGTCCCCCACCACCTCCCTGGGCCCAGGCCCTCCACTCACCCTGAGGCCATGTACTCTAAGACCTGGAGGTGCCAGGCGCAGCACCAGAAAGGAACACTGGCACTGGACTTGGACAGGCAGACGGGGAGCTGCCCACCACTGAGAAGTACTGTCCAGTGTCAGCCATGCATGAGGCCGCTGCCCTCTGTGGTCGTTGTAGCTCCTGGATCTGTGGGGTAATGGCCCAAAGCTGGGGTGCTGGGCACCTGTCCCTGGGCTCTGCCCCCTAGGATCCCCACCCCATGGCCCCCCACTTTAGGACAGAAAGACTGAGACTTTTGTAAATAGTTGTCACTTTGGGAAGAGGGTATTCTAATGCTGGTGGGAGGGAAGGATGGCGGAGGCGCCTGTGTGTTGAGGAATGAGTGCTGGGATCATAATACCCCAGCCAGATATCTATCCAACCTCCTTTTGAAGACCTCCAAGGTAGAGGAGAGCACCACCTCCCTTGGGAGGCCATTCCAGAGCCTGGCAGCCCTAACCATAAAGTAATGCCTTCCGATATCAAGCCTGAACCCCAGTGAGTTTATAGACGGCCATCAGATCCCCTCTCAATCTTCTCTTGTGGAGGCTGAATAGATTTAGGCCCTTTAATCTATCTTCGTAGGGCCTGGCCTGCTGTCCCCTGACCATGAGAGTGGCCGTCCTCTGGACCCTCTCAAGGTTAGCCACATCCCTCTTGAAGTGTGACACCCAGAACTGGATGCAGTACTCCAACTGTGGCCTGACCAGCACTGCATAGAGGGTAAGGATCACCTCCCTAGACCTGCTTGTGATGGATTTGTAGATGCATGACAAGGTGCAGTTAGCCTTACCGACTGCTTCCTCGCATTGGCAGCTCATGTCCATCCTGGAGACAACAATGACTCCAAGATCCCTTTCAGCTACTATGTTGTTCCCCAGCCTCTAGGTATGTTGCAGGTTCCTTCTCCCTAGATGCAGCACCCTGCACTTGTCTGCATTGAATTCCATCCTATTCTCATCAGCGCACCTGTGTAACCTGTCTAGATCTAGTTGGATTCTGTCCCTCCCCTCTAGTGTGCCCACTTCTCTCCACATCTTTGTGTCATCAGCAAATTTGGACAGCGTGCTTTCCATGCTCACCTCCAAGTTGCAGATAAAGATGTTGAATAGCACAGGCCTGAGGACTGAGCCCTGGGGAACTCCACTGCCAACATCCCTCCAGGTCAACAATGACCCATCCACCACCACTCTCTGGGTGTGACCATTGAGCCAATTTGCCAACCATCTGACTGTGTAGGCATCAGTGCCATAGTTGCCTAGTTTTTTTATGACAATGGGGTAAGAAACAGTGTCAAAGGCCTTCTTGAAGACGACATCAACCTCAATGCCCTCATCCAAGGACGTGGTGATTTGGTCATAAAAGGAAACAAGGTTAGTCAGGTAGGATCTGCCTGCAATGAACCCATGTTGATTGACCCTGAGTATTACCTCTCATGCTGGGCCTCCGCAGATGTGCTCCTTGATAATTTTCTCAAAGGTCTTCCCAAGAACTGAGGTGAGACTAACAGGCCTATAGTTACCTGGGACCTCCTTTCTTCCCTTCTTGTAAATGGGGACCACATTGGCCCTTTTCCAGTCCTCTGGGACCTGGCCAGAGTACCACAGGCGCTCATACAGCCATGCCAGGGGCCCTACTATGACCTCTGCCAATTCCCTCAGTACCCTCTGATGAAGAGCATCCAGACCTGCTGATTTAAACACATCCAGCCCCTCCAAGAGTTCCCTAACTAGATCATCCCTGACCCTAGGCATGGCATCATGTCCCCTGAGCCTGTCCATAATCCTAGTTGGGGAGTTGTCCTGGTCCCTGCTCAGAAATATGGAAGCAAAGAACTCGTTGAAGAGATCCGCTTTTTCTTTTGCTACAATCACCAGATTGCCAAGCCTGTCCTGTAGGGGCCCCATGTTATGTGGTGCCTTCTTACTCCCTATGTATTTGAAAAAGGACTTTATATTATCCTTAATTCTGGTCACCAGCCCTAGTTCAGTCTCTGCCTTGATGTTCCTAACCACCTCCCTGCAATCATGAGCAACAGAGGTGTAATCCTCCTTACTTTACACCCCTTGCTTCCACTGATTATATGCCACCTTTTTTGCCCTCAGGCCCTCCTGGATGCCTTTACTGAGCCAAGGGCTTTTTAGCACTCTTGCTCCCTTTGGTTCGTGTTGGGACTGATTCCCTCTGAGCTCAGAGGATCATCTCCTTAAGGAACAACCACCCGTCCTGGACTCTCATCTCATTGAGGCTCCAAGCCCCCAATGTCTCTCTTACTAATCTCCTTAGATCATTGAAGTTGGCCCTCCTGAAGTCAAGAACTTTTGCCTTACTGCTTGCTTTTACCACCCTGTGCCAGATAGTAAATTCAAGCAGACGATGGTCACTAATGCCTAGGTAGTCGAGCACCCGCAGATCCCTCACCAGGTCATTGTCTGTGGGGACCAAGGGGAGAAAGGACCCACCCTCAGACCAATCGTGACCTTTCCATTTGGTAATAGGCAGATTTATTGATACACAGTGGTAACAGAAAAGAAAGAATAAAAGCAATCAAGCAATTCTATAGCTACCAATCCCAGGGCTATCATCAGAGTCAAGACTTCATTCTAAGGCTCTCTCTTAGATGTCAGATGTCAGCAGCCTGGAGATGGGATGCCATGGCCCTCAACCCCCATCCCATGGGGTGGATGAGATGGGCTTGTGGTATGCCCTCTGTCCATGATGGCCTGTCCATTAGCTTAATGCACAGTAAATGTAGTTGCAATGAAATACACATGTAGATGCGCACTCTCTGATGGAAAACTAACGGTATGGGCCAAACTTCTTTTTACAACTGCTTGCTCATAAGTATATTGTCCTAGACCTTTGAGAAGTTCAGTTTGACTTACAGTTTTACAAAGTGGAAGATTCCTTTGTAGATGCACTGCATTGTCTTAAGACTACTGCGTTAGTATTCATATTGATTTATTAAACTTTGAATGTAAACACATAATTTTTTCTTCCAGATACATTGAAAAAATAGTTTTCTCTTTAATGCCAGTAATTCAAGTGAGAAAAACAATGTACAGGGGAGAACAAACCTACCTGACCAAACTTAATAGTTTTCTGCCTGGCATCAATCATTGCTCTTTCTAAATAATGGGGATAATTTGCAAGTGAAGGAAGGTGTATGTTACAGACACTGACCTGTTCTTGAGGCAAACAGGACAAATTAGTTGCTTGTGAGGCAGCTTGGTTATCATGATGGCCTATCTCCTGGGCAGATTTCAATGGGGTAAATTAATTTAAAGGGGAACTGTAGTGGTTTAATACAATAATCCAGGTTGCTAGGTATTTCTGTAAGATCACTTTGAAAATTCATTATGAAATTCATGTTAGTAAACAGTCATTGTTGGTTTTACCCAGCATGTTTTTTCAGGGCTATTATGTGGCTTAGTAACTTTAATGGAGATTCAAGCCTATATCATTCAGGATGAAGACCCACATTCTTCCCACAATGCAGATTGTCAGCTGGAACCAGGACAAGGAAAGGTTGTATAGGAACATGAGCCTAGGTCCTGAGGTATACAGCTTATATTTTAGGAGAAGCTTCATTTTCATGCTGCAGTTAGAACGGAGCGACCTTAAAGCCCCACTAGACACCAGTGAGAATTGATTTCAAAGTTTGCTAAGGTAAAATCCGTAACTTAAAAAAATGCTGTCTGTTAATTTAATGGTTTAATACATTTAAATTAGCCAAATAATTTAAAAGGAAATTACTTTGAAACCACTTTGAAACATACTTATGTTGGTTTCTAAAGGGACTTGATTTTTTTTCAGATTTAATCTACTTCAAAAAGTGCAGCTTCATGTTGGATTAATCCTTCTTACTATACTGGAAGGGCTAAAGTACTTTTTTTAGTAACTTGTTCCTCTTGGCAACTGGATGTAGTAGTCACAATATTTTAATAGCATGCTGTTCTTTTAAAATGATGACCTAAAAAGACACTGGCTCTGTAATGTTTGCCTGCAAACGCTTCTTCCTGATGATTTACTTTAGGCTTACTGTATATGCTCAATCTTGCACCATTTACGAAAGGCAGCCAGAATTGCAGGAATTGCTTGCATTCCCTAGGCATAAGCACTGGCATAATGTTAGACCACTGTCAGAACTACACATCTAACAGGAGCAAGGTTAGTCTGGTGGGAGGTGGAGTTGTGGCAGTTTAGGACTGGTATAAAAAGACTACTCCAAAGTGGCCCCAGAGGAATTATGCTGGCCTTTACGCTATATAGGCATGGTGCCTTTGGGGCTCATTGCTAGTGCAATGCATTTTCATGGTCAGTGACTTTGCACATATTGACAGGCAAGATGCCACTAATTGGATGCAATAAAGCAACTATACATATTTTTAAAGTGTTCTTTATAAAAATGCATAAACATAGCTGTTTCTACAACATTTTTTGATGGTGTATGTTGTTTAGTTAGAATTTATTTGGTTTAAAGAAATATAGCGGTGACATGACAAACTTGCATTCTATCACAGCATATAGAGAAAGTGGCAGACTTCTAATGAAAATGAATGTTCCACTTCGCCTGAACAAAACAGAGGATACTTGTGCTTTGGCAAATACTAAATGGTAATAAAAGTACATTGCCTTTATTAAGCCAGCCCAAGTGTTACAATTTGTAAAACGCATTTTGTAAAATGCATCTTCACTGCTACTTGAAGGGTCACTGAAATTCAAGGTAGTACTCAGTCTGCATGGAATTGAAAGTTTAAGAGGGGTGACTTAAGAAACTTTTTCACCCTCTCCTTATTACAATATGCAGGATGCCCACCTTGATTTATATTTGGGAGACTTTCTATTCTTATTCATTAGCTAAAGATGCATAAAAGTTGCCTCCTGAGCTGAGTGATGAATCACAAGCTTAGTTTTTTCCTGTCATATGTTGGAAACAAATGACTGAAAGATAGTTACCATTTTATGTGACTCCAGAGCAGTGATTCTGAACCTTATTTGGACTCAAGGCACTTCTTGATAGACTTGAGGCATCCCTTGGAAAAAAGTCAGCTCTTAGTTTTCACTAGTTTTTTGACTAAGAAAAATAACGGAGAAATTCTTCTGTGGCAAAGAGCCCAGAAAGACCACAAGTCAGAATGTTTTCAACACAATGGATTCCTATTTGAAATATCTTGGTTTATCTTGTGAATCATGTTCATACACCTAACAGTGCTGCCGTTGCATGGCATCCTGTGGCACAGTTCAAAGGCTCTTGGCACCCCAGGGTGTCATGGCACCCTGGTTGAAAATTAATGTTCTAAGGCAGTGGTGGGCCAGATAAGGGGTGTGGGGCTGGTCTGCAGGTCAGCTTAGGTCCCCATGCCAGGATCAGGGCCCAGGCTGCTTCCACCCAGAGTGGCCTTCACTGGCTCCCATATGGATGGATTAGTCCCTGTGGCTCTGCGTCACTCCTGCCTAGTTTCTGTATATGGGAGTCGGGCCCCGGGGCTCTTTGCCACATGTGCTCAGCCACTGCACATTGAAATTGGTCCCTGGGGCTCTGTGATGCCCTCACACTCCAAGTCAGGCTCCAGGTTCCACACCACTCATACCCAGTCCTACTTGTCTGGATTGGGCCCCCTGCCTCCCTGGACACCCAGTCCAGTGCGCAGGACATGTTATCTGGCCCACAAGGCTTCCCACAGGTCCAAAAATGTGACATCAGGGCATCAATGCCACTGCTTCCCTTGCCATCACATTTTCTGGCCAGGGGGAGCCCCGCAGGCTGGATGACACAGTGTGTGTGTGTGTGTGTGTGTGGGGGGCGGGGTGGATCTGATCTACTGGCTGCGAGTTGAGCACCCCTGCTTTAGAGAGTTATACTTTTTCTCATTATGGCATTCTCTTTGGCATGCTGCTTTTTTTTTCCACTTGAGGAATTTATGAGCATGTTTTGATTAAAGCTTTCCTAGTATTTATTGGAGTTCTACCCCAGCCCTCCTTTTCTTGTTGCCATGATTAATCCTGGTTAGCCAACCTGTCAGGAAAGCTGACTATGTACACTGATTAGAGAAGAAGCATCCTTATTCTCTAGGCTGATGGAAAGACATGGGCCACACAAGCTCATGGCAGCCTCTCATGTGTAATGGACCCTACTCACAACTCATTTAAAGTCAATGGGAATTTTATGGGTAAAGTTGAAAACAAAATTTGGCACACAAAGTTTGTTCTGTAAATCTATGTTAATTCCAGCACCCTTTAATTTTGAAACAGTCACTGAGGGTACAGTCTTCTCCCACCAAACTATAATTTCAGAAACCTCTTCCCCAGTTAGCCTGTGGTTCTGCATTGAAGTTTTCTGTTTATGGGATCTCCTTTGTGGGCTGAATGCAGACTGTATGCACAATGGAGGAAATTATCTACAGTGTGGGTCAAAAGGATGGATCATTACTTTTTTGTAAAGAGTAAGATGTTATGTTCTCTAACATTCTCCATTTACTTGGCCAATGATGCACATACACCCTGCTCTGTGAACAGGAGGAAGTCTGTAAATTTGAGGGAACATGTGAAATAAGACAGTTAGAATATGCACAAATGCACTGGTCATTGGCAGCTTTTCATGCCTCCTACAGTGAAAAGTGAAAATGTTGTTACTAAGAATTTAAGTCCAAGGGTGTGAAAATTGGCAATCTTAGTCTGCTAGACTGCCATGTATGTTTTTTTTTAGGTTCATTTGATCCTTTGACTCTTAAATTATACCAGCAGTTAAACACTGAATGTTAAGGCACACAAAATATTGTATTCACTTATTGCTTTGTCCAGACAAGTAATACATTTAACGTTCCAAATACCTCAAAGGCAGCTTCAGCTTATTCTGCAAGCACCTGGAATAGCTGTCATGCTGACTATGCAGATCTTGAAAGGTGTATTTACCAAAGATGATATGTCCAGGTCAGCATGTAATGCTGTTAACTCTCGAAATGCAGAGGTGGAAATTCCAAATTCTGGTTTGCATTTATAGTATTGTTTGTACAAACCCCAGCACTTAGACCTGTTATCAGCCTTGGATGATGTTAGTGCTGTACAAATAGCTTTTCTTCATGACATGTTAGGGAAGGTACAGCTGGTCAGAACACTGAGTTTCTGCTGAAAATGGTTGGTAGAGGCATTGTGCTGTATGGAGTGTTTTTGTTCTTGTTTGCTTCATTTTGGGTAATATGCTCTTAAAGACCTTCTGTTCCATTGGTTACTGAAACACCAGACAAAAACAGCTCATTTTGGATAACCTCACTGTTGTCATTTTAGCCAACAACATTTGAGCACTTGCCAAGCATTTAGTTCACTGGCAATGGCAGTGGTACTGGCAGGCAGACCTGCCTCCCCTGGTGCTAAAAGCTTGGTTGTTCTTCAAGTAGCCGATGTATACTATAAACCCAGTGCTTCAGCACTTCTCTTTCCAGGTGGTATGGAGTCTGCTAAGGGAAGGATATATTTCTTGATGATGCTAAAATCCGCAAACAGTTTCCTCTATTTGCCCAGCAACCTGGAGACATAAAATAAAACTGTCATGGCTTGGCCACTGAGCACTCAAGCACTGTAGAAACATCCAGTTTAATCAATTCTAGTGAGACTCCATTGTAGCAATTTTATCAGTCCATACTTGTGACCCTGCTGGGCATTTTATGGGGAAATCAGCATGAATGCTTGTATAATGTTGCTTCATATTCCCACTCTTAATGACAGTGGCTGTAGCATTGCAGACTGAAGTACTGTGTGTGTGTGTGTGTGTGTGTGTGTGTGTGTGTGTGTGTACGTGTGCAGTTCCAGCAGCATTCTGGAGCAAAACAATGAGACTATCTATTCTAGTGCGAGTCTCCTGTCTTTTGAATCCATTTTTCCAGTGTGAGGGGTTAGACTTGAGATTTTATGAATATTTGAAAAGTAGTATAGAATTGAAAATAAAGGACAGACACAATTTAATTAGCTATGGGAATTTCACACAATGGGCACTCAGTAGGCACCACAGTATATGAAAAACACACATTCATTAAAATGAAAAAAAATGGCTATGGAAAGTTGTAGAGGTGCTTAGCACTGACTTTTGTAGGAACTGTAAAAACATGCTTGGTACCTTATAAAATATCTAGACACCCACTTTAAGAAGTCTGTGTGTGATTTTTCAGTGCCTAATCTTAAACATCCATTTTGAAAATGTTTTTAGTCATTTAGGACTGGTTTATCAGCAATGGCTTCTAACTGATATTAGTAAATATAATCCCTACTTTTTATGGGAATGAGTGTTCCACAGCTGGCTGAAAGCTATTTTAAAAATGTCCTTAATAAGAAAAAGCTTAAACCCTAGCTACCTCTTGGGGATCCAGTGATACCTTAATTATTATCTTTTTAATATTAATTTTGATAGAGGTGGCTGGATCCCAGTGAAAATGGCCTCTGCCCTATAAAGCTCATAAACTAAGACACTGCTATGAAACATGTGTTGGCAGACAAATGAGGGCTTACAAGATAGTAGGTAGGAGCAGGAGGAAGTCAGGCATGATGTCAAGAAGGTGACTTGGATACTCTGAAATGATGGCATGGTCAGCATGATGGAACAAAGGATTTATATAATACCTAAAGATAAAATAATGTTGGATGAATTAACACTAAAAAGAAGAATAAAAAAATAAATGTTTAGTACTAGTATTTAAAAAATGAAGTGCCTGATTCTGATGCAGCTGAAAGTAAGAGGTGTTCATAAGGACTTATTTGGGAACAGGATAAGCCCTAAATCACCTTAAAATGTCATCAGCTACTTAGTCATGGGTGCCACCTTAAAGACTAACTAGTTCAGAAAGGCATAAACATTTGTAGGAGACAACCTGCTTTATCAGATGCCTAACTACTTCTCTCAAGTCTATCTATCTGAAATGAAATAATTTGTAGACTAAATATCTAAAGGCTCTCACAAGTGTGTATGTGAACACCTTGATAACTTAGGTGGTAGATACATAGATATGTCATATAGTTTGGAAGATAAATTGATTTAAGATGGGTGGTGAGTTAATTGCTAAATTAAGTGACAGGACTATCCCAAAACAAACAATAGCTATATATGCATTAGAAAAACCCAATCTCTAAAGTATTTACCTGAAATTGACATGCAAATCGATCAGCCTGGTAGGGGACATAATCTCAATGCCTACTTGTACTCAAGCAAATATAGCCCCTAACAAAGGATATATTTCCATAGGAATAGCCCTCAGTAGGAAGGATCCATTCACAAGAGACAGAGGCCTAGAAAGAATTTCATGCAGAGACTGATATTTTTCACTCTTTGAATAGATTACTGTCAGAACCCATTAATTAGATGCCTATAGCACAGAGGAGAAATGGCATAGCACAGAGGAAAATTCCATTGGGTTGATACATATGGCACAGTTTTGCTGTCAATCATTCTGGTGGCAGTAACTAGGTCATGGTGGAAAATTCCGCTATGCCTGAACCCAATAACCAAATGCTATAGTAGTGGAAAATTACAGATTAGAAAAAAGTTCCCGCCATTCATATGCAAATACGCGCACTACTATTGGCCAGTTCTAAATTATTCCTACGTGGTGACTAGCAATTGTCTCGCTAGTCATATAAAAGTTAAGAGCAGTTTCCGCCCAAGTTGGAGAACTCTGAGCACGTGAGAGAGTGAGAACTCTGTATACATCTCGGAGACCTCAGAGAACACCTCAGAGGCAACTTGGTGGACTGATCACCTACCAAGAACAACTCCCTGTCACCGACCAAATTTAGATGTGAAACTGATGACTGCCGGCCCGAACACCTCTGCCCGAACACCTCTGCAGACCGACCAAACGAATCTTGCAACTGTAATCTAAGTCAGTTTTCGTCCTGCACTGTGACCATCAGCGGTGTGAGTAAAGCAATCTTTTTGTTCAACCAATACGCTCCGGTGCCTAATTCCACTCCAAGCGTCACTAGTACCTGCCCGCCGTCTCGGGCTACTGGCCACAACCCGGCCTTCCGGCCTTGCCACTTGACTGCCACAATTACGTGATAGATGAAGAGATGTGATTAAAAATGTATCTGTCTAGAAGGAGAAATCATATGCAAGAATGTAAATCTTTCTGCATTCCTTGAATATCATTGTGAATTAAAAGGAATGCCTGGCATGAAGAGAGAGGTCTGTCTGAAGGAAGAAAATCATCTGCATAATACACAGGCTCCCTGCAAATTGAATAGAAAAATAAAGATGGGGTAATAAGGTTAAGGTACATTAGTTGCTGGGTAATGCAAATCTTGATCTAGGGATCCCTTAATGAGGGGTAAGGAGTTATTCCAAGAGCAGTAGCTAGTCTGTTCCCTGCAGACACACAGTAGAAGGCAGCTGGGAGCACTGTGGAGGGGTCACCACATCGACTAGGGACAGGCATTCAAAAATCCTGAGCCTGAATTGATTCAATCTTTGCAGGTTAGTCTAACCTGGCTAGGCTAAATCAGTTTTGTAACCAGACAGACACTCCAGAAATGCAGGCACATGCCTGGAGTGGCTCAAGCTAGAAGCCGTGGGGTGCTAGAGCAACCTTCCCTTCCTTCCACAGGACTGAGCTGAGGGGGATGTGGCCAGGCCGTGGCAGGAGCTCTGATTAGCCCAGCAGGGAATTGATAACAGTGTTTATCACCCAATTAAGAGAACAACAGAGGGACATTACCAGCTACCTGTTGTTTCTGCCTGTTGATTCTACCTGTTGATTCAGCATGACCATAGGCAGCATGTGGTCTGCTAGCTAATATACAGGCACCTCTCCGCAAGGCAGAGAGGAGGGGGGAATTCCTGCTTAGCAGGGAGTGGTGAGGGGAAGGGGGAGAGCATCCCGCAATCTCTGGAGCTCTAGTCAGGGAGCAGAGGGGAGGGGCCAGCCCTGCTGTGGAGCAGACAGTCTCACCTAGCCCAGAGAGTATGTCAGGATGCTGGGGGTGTCTGATTTATCTTAATCCAGCAAGAGATCTGGGACAGACATTGCATAAACTGATTTGAGCCAAATCAGTTAAGTCTGATACTACATTAAACCAAGGTTTATCTCAAACCGGTTTCAGCGATTTTGAAACTGGTTTATGTGCAGTGAACATCTGTTCTGTTACAGGTTTCAACCAGTTTCTGATCACTTAAACTGGTTTATGTGTAATGCCTGTTTCACCACCATAGCCATTATTACCACCATAGCCTACCAGCAAGTTTGTTTTAGGAATACAAGTCTTGATTTTTGCTGAATGAACTTTCAGGTATACTTTTGTTTTCAATCTAAAAAAACCTCTAACAAATAATGAAAAAATGTTTTAGCCCTTCAACTCTGCCAAGTTTTTGCCCAAATGCAACCTGTCCATTTTGTAGTTGCTAATAAAATAGCCTTCCAACACTTTCAGAATGACAGTTAATTAGCAGTCTCTTCTGCTAATCATAGTTTTTAAGCTACTTGTAGCATCTGCATTGCATTGCTTCATAGAAAAGGTGCAATGTCAAGTTGTTATTAGTGTTAAGGGGATATTGCAAAAACAAATTGTAAGGGCTAAAACTGTGGTTGAAACAATTTAGCTACAAAGCAACCTTTTCTCTATATTCTTCCTTCTCTCCTTGACTGGAGTATTTCATATATAAGTGTATTGAATTTCCTCCTTTTTGCCTGCAGCCTTTTCTGCTTTAATCTCCAAGTGACTTTACAGATGTTTCTTGGTGTAAGTACAACCCTGATCAAATTTGCAGATGATGACACAGTTGGAAAGTTGGCAAATATACCGAAGGGTAGAATTAACCTGTAAGGAGAGACAGGAAGCAGCCATGCAATGTCTCAAATCTGTGCATGCGTGTGTGTGTATGTGTGTGTTACAATGTATATAAAAGGCTGTCTTAAAAAGAACTATAGATTACATGAGAGCTAGGAAGAAATATCACTCTTTGAAGACCTAACATTCACTTCCTAGAGTGGCAGCTGTCTGGCCCACATGCTGACTACACTTTGGATGCCCTAACAGTGATGTTGTTGCGCCGTGCGTTAGTACTTTCTTTTGGAAGTACTGTGCCCTTTTGTACTGTGCTGTATGCATGGCGCATGGTTATTTTTAGCAGCTACTTCACCGTAGCGGTGCACTATAATGCGGGGAGCACGCCGCTATGGTAAAGTAGTTGTTGGTCATGTGTTGCTGAACATCCATGGATGCTCTGTCACCGTAGCACATTGCTATGGCAACGTAGCGATATGTGTAGACGTGCCCTTTGAGAACTTCTGTCTTAGAAGGAGCAGAAAAACTTGTTATATGCACTTTCAGTATACATTTGGCCTAGATCACAAAAGTAGCATACAGTTCCGAGCAAATCATCACGATTATTAGGCTTCTCAGATGAGGATAAAGTAGAAAAGACATTGCAATTCTCCCATGACACGTTACATAGGCAGGATGTTGTTTAGTCTCTCTGTTACTTTCAAATTTTCCAAAAAAAAACAAACAAAAGGGAGGGAAGAGACAGGACCATGAAGTTCCTGGGACAGGATGACTCCAGAGACACATCAGAGCTTGGTTCTGCTGTGCGCTCTCTCAGTTCTGTAAAGCACCAAGCTTGTGACAAGGGGACTCTGACAATTAGAACAGAAGTGACATGTTACCTTAGGATTTAGGCATATTTAACAGGTCCAAATTTGTCTCTTGGTGCTAGGAGCAAAAATATATCCACAAAATATTTCATAAAAGAAGTAACAAACACTTTGAAGGATTTCTACTACAGTTGTTATTTAGTTTTCCAGGGGCTTATTATTACACAATTTTTAAACAGCCGCACAGTAAGTTTCAAAAGTAGTGGATATGGCTGGCTTACCACCCTTTTGAGGAAAGATGCCGTCTAAGGGCTTGAGTCCATAGCTGAATCACAGACCATCACATTTTTATGAAACTCAGGGTGACAGAAATATTCATAAAATGAAATGAAAGTGCCTCAGAAATGTTTGTTCCTTTTAACCTTTCAAACGCCTCTGTTGTTTTTTCTGTTTCCTTGGGTAATTTCTCTATGACTCAGCACCTAGCGTCAGAGGTCTGTGGAATAGCTGTAATTCAGGGCAGTAATTTGAAAATCATGTCACTTTTTACCTCTGCAAAGCTCACAGTTTTTATTTTTGAAGCAGAGGCATAATAAGCAGAGTTGCTGCCCTGGGCAAAGCTTGCAGGAAAGTGGCGGGGGTGGGTAGGAGAAGGGAAGGAAATGACACAGGGGGAGCATGAGCAAGTTCCAAGAGTCGGGGAGGACTTGCACAGCAGTCTTATCCATACCGAGAGCTCCTGAACAATCCCCAGCTGAGGTCCTGCTGCTGCCACATGCTCCGCCTACCCAGATGTTGCTTTTAAAGCAGCAGCTGCAGCCAGGGACTGTTTTGGACTTCTTGGCATGGGTAAACCATAAAGATGTTCTTGGTACCGTGGGGTGGACTCCATGGATATGGGGGGCAATTCTGGCTCCCCTCCTAGCTTGGTGCCTTGGACGGGTGCCCCTCTCACTTACTCCTACTTATGTTGCTGTTTAGGAATACTGCCAGACTTCAACCTATATTTCAGTATGGTAGAGCAGCATTTGTAGAAGGGGGCATCTTCATGTGTTGTGCTCCTTCTGATTAGATTAGGAATCTAGTTAGCAGTGAATTATGATAATCAGCTGTGTTGTGATTCTTCAGGATCTGGAAAGCATACTAGGTAAGATTATTAGAAGAACAAAACGATCCAAATGCATAGTACCTACCCAGTTGATAAAATTCTGGTTAAAATTATTCCAAGTTACTTTAGTCACTGCTTTATCAAATTTGAGAACCTTTTCAATTCTTTCTACTTCCTGGCTGAGTTGAGGTTTTAGAACTTGGGCATGATGTCACTTCTTTGTGTTTAAATTGGCTGACTTGCTTTGCCTGTCACTGAACATTCACCCTTTAACATATGTCTCCTAATTAGTTTTTACATTATTATCAAGAGCTCTGAGATGCTTGCTGCATACACTTAAACAAAGGTAAATGATTTATTATTTGTATTCTGATAGCACCTAACAGCTCTGAAAGCAGGACCCCGTTGTGCTTGGGATTGTGTGGAGCACAACAGTAATAAACAGATCATACTCAGAAGAGCTTCTAGTCCGAATAGATAAAACAGACATGTTATGATTCCTATTGTGTCAGCTAAAGCACAGGCAGATGAAGGTCACTCAGGAATTTGGCGGACCAGGTTATTGAATCTGATTTTCAGCGATGACCATAGGGACCTCATCAAAAGAATACTTTCCCTCTCTTTTTTTACCTTTAAATAAAAGCCAAGCTTGCAATTCTTATGCATAAATCTGATTGAAATTGGCAATGTTTTTACCTGAATAAAGACTGCATTGAATTCAGTTCAGTTTCCAGTCCTCCATTTCTGTATCTTCTTATGGGAAATTGAAATATCTTTTCTTCAAGGACTAAGGTTATTGCATTCGCCATTACAATGGAGCAGAACAAAGAATACAGCCAGGTGGGTGACTGGATTATATATTTTTAGAATATCTTCTCTGTTCTCAAACAGTATCAGGCAGAGAGACTGTAGACAAGACAGTACAGGGTCACTGGTATTTTAAGCTGTGTCATCAATAAAATGGTTCTCATTAAAACTCATCAAATACTGAGAGTATGCAAGAGTTCTGAGTTGTGGCTGTTCCAGAAGAATTAAACCGAATCCAAACAATTACATTCTGGGCTTTTAAAAATATTTTAGTGATTATCTTCTCATTATAAGACTTTTTGCATTAGTTCAGTACTGCATAAAATGTCGGGTTTTTTAAATGCAGACCATGCTTTACTTTTTCAGGAATAAGCCCATGCATAACACAGGGAAAATGAGTTTGTATGTCTGGAAATACTTTCTTTTTGTAACTAAATGATAATTAAGAAATTACAGAAGTGTCCCGCATCCCAGAACAGGGTGTAGGACACTCTAGGGTGGGAGCCTACTATTTTCTCTTGAAGCTGTGCCACTGTGCAGAACATAATTCAAAATGCAATGGGCCAGAGAGAAGGCCTTGAGTTTCTAATCCAGTGGTTAGGGCACTCACCTGAGAGAGGGGACACTTGGATTCCAGTGCCTGCTCCAAAGACTGTTTATGCAGTTTACATTAAATTATCTTTGCTCAGAATACCAAATTTATGAATTCTTATGGGGCTTAGGTATGAAGCAGGTACTGAGCTGCTTACCCCTGAGAAAACGGAGGCAGTTCTGGATTTCCACATACCCAGAGGTTTAGGCACCTACAGTATTTTACTGGCAAAAACTTCAGTGTCTCCAGAATTCAGGTATCTGTGGGGATAACAGGAGCACTGTTTCACTTTAGGCACCTAAGATGTTTTGCAAATCTGGTTCTCTGTATTTTGAAAAGTAGCTTTTCTTCCATGGTAACTTTATATGTGGGCTCTTCATAGAGTCAAAGCATGCCATGGTGGAAAATAATCCATCCACATAAAAAAGACAAGACATTAAAGGTATGATGCAAATGTACTGAAGTCACCAGGAACCTTTCAATCTTCCTTAGCTTTCTTTTTAAATGATATAGGCCATATCCTATTAACTGCACACCATGAAGCTACTCACATTGCTTTGGGGCTGGAAAGATGATAGCTCTCATCAACAGAATCCTTTCCATGGATTTAACCTGGCTCTGGATCAGGCCCTACCAAAAGGCATGCAAAGGGCATATATTGGAGTGGGGTGATGTTATAAAAAGTAGAAAAAAATGAGGCAGAGTAGCTGAAATTATCTTCATGACCACATTATTTTTCCTTTAGGAAGAATTAAACTGTGCATATATAATAACCTTGTGAGGAGACTTTCAGAGGCACAAATGGCACTTATGTACATAGCTCCCATTTGTGGCTTTGTAAATCTTGCCTAAAAGCCTTTATTGTGAGGGTAAGGAGCTATGTAAGGAATAGTAACATTACTGGCCTTCTAACAAACACAATCATCAAAGCTGCAGAGCACAAAGACTACCTGGAGTGCAAAAGCAGCTGCCATGTACCATAGCATGGAAGATCTTGTAATTTGGTATGATAAGATACTTCCAAAATAAAATCCTCAACAGGTCCCTTCTCTCAGGATATTGTAAGGATATTCATGGACTAACTGCAAAAATTAGAAGATCACAGTTCTCCAGCTAAGGTATGTATGTCTAAGGGCGCGTGTGTGTGTGTGTGTGTGTATGTGTGTGTGTAAGCCGAGACTGTAAAAACATAGAAAATGAGGACATTTCAGTTAACTGTTTGATAAGGAGAATGTTTTTGGAGAAGATTTATTGTATGCTATAATTTTGAAACCAGGTCTAAACTCGCTCAAGCCTTCAGTTTGTTTAGAGTTAACATAAAAGATGTGCTTGAAGTAATCATCCTTCCAGCAGCACGGAAATTCAAGTTGGTTCATGTTGTGCTGTCACTAGGACAGTGCCAGGATAATTTAAGGTCTGACATGAAATTGAGTTCATGTTATCGAGAGAGCTTTTCTGCAGGGATTCATTGAAATCAAAATCAAATCAGTGGGCCAGTTTATGGAACAGTTAGGCACAGTGAACATTGGTGTTCCATAAGCCCTACAGGAAAAAAAGAGAGCAGGGAATTAAGTTTATTTTCCTAAGTAAATTATGTTTTTGGCCAACAGTTTGCACCCATTTCTTTTTGTACAAATTTCCCCCTATTAGGATGGCACCAGCATGGCTGATGCCTTTTCTGCAGTTTAATAGGGCTTCATAACTTGGCTGTAAACATTTACTTGGCACTAATTTGGCAGGCAAGGTCTCAGTTTTTCCATATGCTCCTTTCCTCAAAAGTACCTTGGGTTTTTTTTGATGTTTAAAAGAGCTCCCCCTTCAGCTGAAAGAAAGCTTTTGGCTGTAGATAGGTTTTAGAAGAATAAAAATCTGTGATCAACTTATTTCTTTTAAGTGCCATTTCCAACATTCAGACAAAACCAAAATAAAAAGGAAATCTGTGGACTGTAATATACTGTCAACTAAAAGCAGTTTGCTTTCTCTGCCACAGGCTGGCTCTGTACTTCAGACCCTGCTCCTGATCAGCTAGGAGGCAAAAACCACAGTTTTAAATATGCCGTGGTTTTTGCCTCCCAGATTATCAGTGGTGAGTGGTGGGGCCATTGGAGTCCCTCAGCCAATCAGTGTTGGGGGAGAGAGGAGGAGAGGGTGTGGCAAAAAGAGCTAGATTAAAGGAGCCACTGTGCAGCACAATATAGACAGATATCTCCTGAGAGGTCCGGACCTAGGAGGGTCAAAACAAGAGCTGGTGCTCAGAAGCCAGGTCCAGCACAGTGAGTCTGGGCTAGAAGGCCCAGCTAGAGAAAAGGGGCAGAGGCCAAAAAGGCCGAGGTCCTGGCAAGGGAGTGATGGTATTATAATACCTATGAGGCATGGGCACAACTGCAGGGAAGATCGGAGGCCATGAATAGCCCTTAAGGCTGCAGGTGTCCTAGGGGTCCTGGACAGGCCAACATACCCCCCAGGAGCATGAAGTCAGGGTTGAAACTGGTGGAGTCCAGGAGGGATCTGCTGACTGCCAGGGAAATGGTGACTCACTCTAGGACCGTTTGCCTCCTGATCAATTAGATACATGAAGGCATGGCAGACGAGTGAGCAGAGTAGAGTATCTTAGACTTGGGCAAGGATTGTGTGGCCATCAGGTGCCACTCCTGAACTCCAAACATGCTACACCAGCCCAGTGCATTATGGGATATATATAGAAGGATGTGAGCTCCAAATCTACCCTAATGTAATTTTATGATTGATGCCTCTGGCTCTTTTCCACAGAAATCTAGTGAACCTTGTTGGTTATGTTTAAGGTTTTTTGCTCAGCTATATCTGTGCTATCTTTCTTTTCAGCCATCTTTTTACCCCAGGTCCTTCTATCAAGTCTTCTTTTAGCCAAGAATTTCCAGACATCACTGGAAACTGGCTACTGGATAGAAGTGGGGGAGTCTCAGAGCTGGGGCACTGGAAGATTCAGTATTTAGTTAGCTAATACTTCTTTTTAAGCTGAATTCTACAGGATTTGGCATTTGCTGTATTAGCTACAGTTGTAGAGATTTGCAAAATTTGTGTTTGGCTTGTACTGCATGCTGTGGCAATTGTGTTTCTATTCATAGTTGGCTGTGCCCCTTAAATTTATCCGTTTTTAAAAACTGTAAACACATTCTTTTTCAGCATTTCTTAGAAAGGCAAGCCCTGGGCAAAGTCTTCCCAAACTTAAAATTCATACTGGTGGTTAATACTGAAATTTAAGTTTTGGTACCAAAGAAAACACTTCTGCCGTAGGCTAAATTCATGTGTCTGGCATCTTGGAAGTAAAGGTCCCTTTGACAGTCAGTATGTCTCTAATCAGTATTTTTAAGTCTACATGTCCGTTCACCTAAGCTTTAATTTAAAAAAGATGTCAGTTATAGGTTGATAGCCAATGCAGACAGTTGTAACACTAGTTGATGTTGCTCCTTCCATTCTCTCTCTCTCTCTCTTTTCCTTTGTGTTTGCTCTGGGCTTTCCTCCAGCTTAATGGCAGCTGGTAGGAGGGAACCACAGCATGAAGGGCAGATGATGAATTTCTTGATGATTCCTAATAGTGTTGATAAAATGACACATGTCCTAGCTTCCTCCTGAACCTGCTGTTCTGGTCTATGAGATATGGAGAAAGGGTAGAAGATGTGATCACAGGAAGAGGTATGTATAGAGCATAGCTATGCATATAAACATGGGGGCAGAGCAACTTGAATGCTTGGAGGACTTCCAGCTCATATAAACAAGGACAAAGTGCACACGTAGGCGAATCCAGGATTTTAAAAAGTATAGTAACAGTGACCTATTCTGCAAGGGTGGCTGCACCCCACACTCCTAACCTCTCCTGCCCCTCCAGGGCAGGCAAACCAGGTTGTTGGACAGTAGCCAGGTACATTTTTAAATTCCCAAATCAGGTAACAAAGCCCCCACCCTGCTCTTGGCACTCGTTCCCTTCATCTCCAAGTTCAGAGGCACTTCCCCTCCTCTATCTACCTATGCCCCTGGGCTCAGGAAGGGATGGGGAGATCTGCCTGCCACTGCCATTGCCCCAGCTGTTGCTGCCTTGCTCTATCCACGGCTTCAGGGAGGACTTGTATAGACAGCCATGTCTAGCTAAGCCTAACTCCCCACACAGCCCAGCTGGAGAATCTCTGGAGCAACCCCCAGCCCTGGGTCACCTGGGGACAGTGGAAGTGACAGCAGTGGTCGGGGGGAGGTTGGCGGTTGGAAGTGGAGCATGTGCCACTGAGAATTGGGGGGAGGAAGGGACTGCCAAGAGCTGGGGGGAATTTTTACTTGCTTTGGGTACTTAAAGTCCCCAGCTGATGTTCCTACAGTGTAGTCCAAAAGGTGGGTGTGATCACATCACTGTACCCCCTCTGGATCTGCCTCTGAATTTGCATATTTTTTCTACTAAGGAAATACACATGTGATTAACTGTATGGGCGTTTATTTAAGGAAGCTATAGCTGCTGTTACTACTGATACTTTTCCTCCTTGGGGATTGGAGGTTCAGTAGACTGTGTCCATAAAGATGAATACAGTAAAGCAATTGATACAAATTGATCTAGAGAACAGTACTAAGTACCACTGAATACCACTAAATACATGAGTGGTATGTTCTTATAATGCTTAATTGACATAGTTGCAATAAAATATGTATAATTTTACCTTGCACTGCACAGTAAGGCATGCTTTCCAACATTCCATATATCAAAATATAGATTGGGGTAGGCAACCTCTGGCATGGGTGCCAGAATGTGGCACTTTAAGGCATTTTGCTTGGCACGTGCACCTCGGGGCAGATGGCAGGGAAGGGGCCGGGGCTGCACTGCCACAACAAGGACTGGGTCCCTTGCTGCTCCCCCTCTGTCCACCCTGGCACACCAACTTCTTACAAGTTGAGGTTGTGGGTGTTTTTGGCACTCTACCCAAAAATGTTGCCAACCCCTGATATAGATGGTATATACAGGTAGGACTCAGCAACCTAAATATTTGAGGTTCTGGACATTCAAGGGCCTTAAAGGAACAATCTTTCTTCAGGGCAAAAGAGGAGTAAATCAATCTTTCTTCAGGTGGAATGGTATGAAAAAAGATATCGTATAACCTCAGAAATCTGGATCTCAAAAATCTGGAATTCTCAAAAATCCAACACTGATCTGGGGCTGGCCACTGCTCTCCCCTGTACCCTCCGGATATGGGGGGGAAGCTTACATGTGGCAGCTGCTGCTGCCATCCACCACCCACACTGCCGTCCCACGTGCAGCTGGTGCTCTGGGACCTGCCGCTGCTTCCCTCCTGCTCCCCCCACCCCACTCCATGACCAGTTGCTTGGGTTTAAAAAATCTGGTATTTTCAAATATCCAGCAGGTGCTCAGTCACAAGCATACCAGATTTATGAGGTTATATTGTACTACCAAAGTAGTGACTTAGTTGAAGCGTGTTTTTGCTTAGTTCTTTTCCTGCCCTTCTTTGTGTTCAGTGGACACATGATTTTGTATGGTCAGATACTTCTGATGCTTTTGGCTTTGCTAGTATTTAATGAAGATATACATGCAACTCGAACCCTTTTGACTGTATCAGAAATGGTAGACAGCTAATTAGTTGGAATGTGAGAGTTTTACTAGCATGAAGTTTAAGAGCATTTAACAGCGAATGTCTTCTAAAATAAACTACCTGATTTGCTCTTCAGGGATATGCTACCATCTGTGCCACAGAAGTACTTGATTTTTCTGTGCAGCCTTTATCTTCACACCTGGAATGTATAAATACATGCTCTGCCTCTTGCTCCAAAATGTTTGAACCAGATTGTACCACATCACTGTTGGGTGCTTTGGATGTCTGGATGCTTTGAGGTATATGAAGTAGTAGAGACTTGTTTGTTTTTTTTTTCTTTTGTGATAACTCATGTTGATCTTGGAAAACCAGAAGAGCTTTGGATTAGAGTGCAATGAAAAGCTAGCAACAAAACCTTAAGCCACATGGAACTTTCTCACCTTGAGCTCTGTTACAAACTTAGAGAGGATTTGTTGATAGATTTAGTGGTTAAGTGTTTTGAACATTTTAGCTGGCTTCACCAGTGCAAAGTTTTGCATTGAAACCGCAAAAAAACAAAACAAAACAAAACAAAACAAAACAAAAGAACAAAAAAAAAAAAAGGCTGGTACCATAAGGAACTGGGTGAAAACTGTTTCAAAGAGATTTATTTTGTGTTAGCTCATATTTTCAAAGTCAATAAACATACAGGTTATGCCTCTACAGTGAACTCATCATCCCCATCACAGTTTTCCTCCTACACCAGAAGGAGGATAACTTGCCTAAAGTGCCACGCAGAGACAGCCAGTGAGCACTGCTGAGTGCCAGTTCCATTCAGCCAACCCAAATAGACAAGGCTGCATTGCCTCCTCTTTTAGGAGGCATTTGGCCCAGACCAGCACAGCCTGCTTGAGAGTGTGCTACTCCTGGGGATGGTAGGTTTTCCATATAAATATAACCATAGAAGCCTGAGCTGACACTGTAAACACTAGGGTGTCTACAACCTTAGTGTTAAACTGTGAACTCAGAATTAATTGGGCTAGAAAACTCCTAAAAGGGATGTAACCTAAAAGTTATGTAGTTAAAAAGTTTTTCCAACTGCCGTGGGAGCATGAGAAACAGGCACAACCACAGGAGAAATTGAGAAGTTGGTAGTGAATATAGTTTAAGTAACAAAACTAAATAAGCCCTAGTTAAAAAATGTAGAACTGTCTGGGGAGGTATTGCTGCTGACAGATGGCACTAAAGCAATGCTGGCATTGAGTAGGGGGTGTCCGGTGTGTACCTCCCAGTTAGAGACATTGGACATTGTTATGGATGATTTAGGTAGAGTTCCTCCAGGAGTGTCAGTGTCTAATGGTTGCATCTGCTCAGCAGCATTGCTGGCTGGCAGTGAATGAGGAGAGCCAATCTCTCTCTCTCTCCATTTTATCATGGCGTGAGAAGGGCCTCTAAACTTTCTGCATCCCAGAGTTTAAGATAGGTTTGTGGCTGGCAGCCTAAAAGGGATGTAGTTAAGTACTGAAAGTCTTCTCATGCCCTCATGTTCTGCCTAGTGTTTTGCCATAGTCTGTCTGTTTTATAGCAAAATCTCTATGTATGAGTGCATGTGAGCATTTTATTTCCTGTGGTGCTGAGATTTCAGGTGTGTGTAAATATCACCCTTCCTCTGGATGCTGCAGCATGCACTTCCACTTGGAATATTCTCTTTTATTTGAGGAAGTAAGTAGAATCCAAGTACACAAATAAAGGAACTGGTAGGGGGTCGGCCTATAGACTGGACCAAGTGAAAAATGTTTGCTAACAAATCCAAGTTCTTTTTGTCTGACACTGGTTCATACTTCTCTTTGCTTTAAACTTTATTGGGAGTTTAATCTTTCCATACTTCCCTCTTGTGTATGCAACTTGTAAGAAAAAGAACAAGGATATACATCTATTAAACAATATGCCAGGAATACAAGCAACCCAGCAATGCAATAACATCATTCATCACAAGGCTTTTCATACATTGATGAGTGACTGGGCATAAGTTAACCATTTTTAATAATAAGCAGCTGTGTGGGCTTGGCCACGGGGGAATTATCCTTGTCCATAAATTTGTGTCAATTTGTGCCTATTTTTCTTTTCTCATGACAGGTGCTGCAAGTTATTTTTCAGTGCTGGTGCTTCCTATATTATTTGGAACTAAAATGTGAGCGATAAGAGTTGGGGAGGAAATATTTCTTTCATCAGTGATTTTACAGTAATATGCTTTTTTGCAACAACAGTATTACTAGGTGAAAACTCATTTCCCTGCTTTCATGACTGTTGACAAGGAGAAGCAACATCAGGGCCTATGCCAGTACATGGCACGTTATAATGTTAGTCCAGGAGCAGATATGCTCTTGCAATCAGGCTTGCCTTTCATTGAGATTTCCCCAGTGCATTTTGTATTCCCCAGTGCTTATCCCACCTGTACCATCCAATTCCTGTAGTTTATACTGCCACATAGACAACAACTTTAAAATATGGAAGATAAAACTGAGGAGGAAGTGTTACCTGAACAGTTACCTGTTTAAGGTGTGGTTAGGGTTGAGATATACAAGGAAAGACATGTTTCACTCTATGATGTGAGTATATTAAGAGATAACAAAATGCAATGGCAAGCAATGAGTTAGTTACCTTGTTAAATGGATACCCTCTCTCAAGAGTGTTGGTCAGATAGCCTGCAAACTCCATAGGAGAGCATGTTAGTTCAGCAGTATTAAAGGCATGTCTGATTACACTCTTTACGCCCTTGTCTTGTATTAGTTTTACTTAATTAATGTAATACATACGGATTCTTTATGATAATTTCCCTATGGCTTAAATCCTAACTTGTCACACTCACAGTCACACTTTACTTATGCTCATACAAGGTAAAATTCTGTTAGGTCTTTTCTGCCTGACAACAGGGTTAAAAACTTTAGCTCAGCCTCAGCAGTTGCAGAGTTTTCTAATTTTGCGCTGTGGCTGCTTATGTAACTTGCTGATAAGCTCAGCTCTTGTTCTTGTGGTTAAGGAATTAGGAAGCATGGCTGAGGGTCTGTTGCCGAGGTGTCAAACATATGACCCACAGGCTGGATCTGGCCTGCATCCGGCCCATCAGTAGTCTGGTGGGCTCCTGGAATTTCACTGTCCCTTGGCTCTGCACTTCCACCTGCCCCTGACACTGCCACTCAGCCAGGGCTCTGCACTGCTGGGCAGCAGCATAGCGCCAAGGGTGCGTGACTGCATGCTTCTGGCTCCATGCAGTTGAATACACCCGGCTCCAGGCTGCTGCACAGAGCTCTGGCCAGTCAGCAACAGCATGGGTGCCAGAGTGTGTGGCTGCATAGAGCTGCATTGGTGCAGCATGAAGCCAGGACATGCCTCTGTGAGGAACCAGGAACATGCGGCTCTGTGCCACTGCATGCCTCTGGCTCCATGCTGCTGTGTGGCCAGAGCTCTGTGCCACCATACACCCTTAGTTCTTCCTGGATGCGAGTCCCCACCTCTGTTTTACACAAATACAGCTCATGCAGTCACATTCCCCTGGATCCATGCGGCTGCCTGGCCTGGACCCAAACTGTGGCCCAAATGTGGCCCCATGGATCTGGCTCAGGAGGAGCCCCTGCAGTCTTCATCCAGCCCCTGATTTTGATGGCCCTGATGTATCAGTTCTAATAACAAAAGATCTTTTGACTCAAAGAAGAAAGCTGCTTTTCAAATAGTCCATTTTTCTGCTGTGATTTGTCTCTGTGAAAGTTTTCTGCCAGTGATAGGCAAGTCCCAAATGTCATTTTTTCTTTTTGTCTGGATCTATTTAAAGGCCAACCTTGTTCTTTTTCGAAAGGAACTTTTGCATGACAAAGTATTAAACCCATTGGTTTTAATCATAATAAATTTTAATATGATAGGAGACAGTGGTTTCTTGGAAATAGGGCCTAAGCAGCTATAGCAAGCAAACCAACCTTTATTTTGGACTCTGAGAATTCAACTTTTAAATGGAAAGATTTTTATTTTAATCATATGTGTTACAATTTTCAGATAAGCCAATATACAATATCCATGTACATCCCAAAATTGAAAAAGGAAGTCAAAGACCTTATCAGATTATCGAGAAGCACTGAAATCATGAAACACCTTTTCTTTTTTAAGAGAATATTCAAACTCCAGAAAAAATAGTTCAGTTTCAGTATCTGATAATCTGGCACTTTCTTTTGCCAGGCCTTCCATAGTCATCTAGCTCCTTTTTTCTTTTTCTTTCTCTTTCTTTTTCTCTTTCTCTTTTTTAATCTGATTATGGCTGGCACTTCAGAAAGACAGCAATAATAACTTGAGACATGCTGTGTTTTGTGAGGTGCTCAGCTGAATGTTTAGACAAAGAGGGCTGGGATAAAATTTTGAAAAACAGCTGAACTTCTGGTTGCTGTATCCAAACATTAGTTATGCATCTTTGACATTTACCTGTCAGTTCACAAGTGGTTTTTTCCTTAAAGCCCCATCCCCCCACAAATACTTATCAAAGTTCTTATCTTTGTCTATTAAATGGGGCATAAAGTTGCCATTGACAATGATGGCACTTGCGTGTAGACTCTAAGTGAAGCCTTTTAACTCTAAAAATCAGAGAAATTTTCTTCACGTAAAGTCTAGTCCCCATGTGCAGAACTGTTTGATATTCCAAAGGCTCTTTTGAAGGAACTTTAAAAATGTTTCCTTGAGTAGGTTTTAAAATTAGCTTTTTCTTTTTCAAGCTACAGATGCACCAATAAAAGGATATGGTAGGGTACAAAGGCACGACACTACTAGCATTTTAGAACTGTTATCATTCAGAGAACAACTATTAATTCCATCCTCTCTTGTCTGCTAAAGCAGAATGTTATTCCATCATGTGGTATATGGATCTTTCTATCTATTCATCCATTTATCTCTGTCTCTGGGCATGATAACAGTTATTCAAACCCTGGAATTTTAATTAGTTGAGAAAAACATTTGTATATCAGTTATCTCCATTTCAGCAGAGCAATCTTATTGAGATGCATAATTTGCATCAGCGTTGCCTGTGTCAGAATTCAGAAGGGATGGTAATGTATCACAATGTTATACATAGGGAAACAGGATAAGTGGGGAAAGGCATCATTCGTGTGTGAGGGGCATATTAATGAAAAATAGATAATCACTTCTCAATAAATCATTTTGAATGAAAAAATTCCCTCCATCAGCTTTTGCTTCTATTACCCTAAAAGTTATTTAGTGATTTAATTTGACATTGGAACACTTCCAGTGTGACATTAGCTCATCTCTTGGCATTGGCATCCAGCTGTTTCTTGGGAAGATGAAATAGATGACCTAAGCAGTGACTAGACCTTGGCCTTCTGGCTGTGATCCAGATAGTCTACTGGTGAGGCTACAAGATTCAGGCTTAAGATCTGGTATTAAAACAGAAATTATTGTCTACTCAGACTTATGTTTCTTGATATGTTGAATACAAGATTCTTGTAGTGTAAAAGGTATTTTTATTTTCTGATGTGAAGGGTAAAATTCAGAATTATACGAATTCTTTTCAAAACCAGAGGTTTAAGATGCAATAATTTTGCAATAAACATTGACCTGTGCTGTGGGTCTTAGACTCATTCTGGTATGTGAAATTAAAACTGAAGAAAGTAAGTAACAGTATTATTGTACTGAGACTATATGCTGTACAGCTTCATTCTTTTCATTTCTTATAGTGCATGAGTATAAAACCAGACTTTTATAAATGTATAAGAGATTATTTATGGACTAAATTACTGTAATACCCCTGGCTTCCTTGATTTCAGTGGGATTACTTATGGAATATGGTGCAGTTTGATGTGTATAGGTATATCTTGGTTTAGCTCTTCAAACCTGCTGAATTGCTGTTCTCTGTAAGACTAGAAAATGGCTACAGCACAGAACTGGAGACTGAGAGGACTGAGCATGCTGGGTTTTCTTCTGCACTGTGCTACATTTATTCAGTCTGTAAAGTAGGCTCAATAGCACATCTGTAAAATGGGGCAAATACCTTCCCTCTCTGAGGTTGGCTGTTGTGCAAATTAAATAATAAATTATAAGATATTTCAAGATACAGACAATTTCTTTTAACTGTTTTCCTTGAACCTAACAAGAAAGCAGTCCAGGCTCAAAGCAGAGCATGTCTTTATGGGCCTACATACCCTATGGATGCAAAATCTCACTAATGTGAGACATTTAGGAGTGTAAAGAAAATCTCTTGGATTTATATTGAAGGAGAAAAAAGTCTGGGATTTTCAAAAGAAAAAAAAGGGGAATAGGGGGGACAACAATATCCCATTAACATTTTCTGAGGGTTTAGCACCTAGTTCCCATATTTTCCTGAGAGAATTTGTAGCTTTCTGCCTTGTAAATACACCTTGAGAATGCAAAGTGCTGCAAGGCGTTACAAAAGCTGAAAGCTTACAGCTTACTTTGCTAATGATTTCTGGTTATATGAAGGAGTATACTAAACTAAATAAAGGTTTAGAGTATACTTAACTAAATAAATAGAGAATCCTTTTTGTGCAACAACAAAAAAAGAGCAACAACAAAAAAATTTATTAACACTTAAAAACAAACTAGTAAATGTAGATGGTAAATGCAAATGTAGTAAATGTAAATTTACTAGCAAATGTAAATCATTAAAATCTGCAGAATAGAAGCATACTAATCCTTCTTTGCATTTAATCCTGCTCTCTAGTATTTTTATCACTGTGTTGTACAAAGCTTTACTTTAAAAGGGTCAGTATTATTTCATCAACTAAATGTGTCAACACCATAGTTCCAGCAAATACATTGCATTGAAGAACCCAAGAATTCTTAGAATTTGTCAGAGTTTGAACATGAACAAAATTGTTCAGGTAACAAATTCATTCAGAGACTGGTCTTTCTAACCATTCTTGTCTAGAACTGGAATCATGTTTGTAGGCATACTGAAGTCTTTAACAAGAAGCAAGAAAAGGGAGCTGGAAAGCCAATGGGACCCAAATGCACCTGTGAATGCACTGTTTCTATGATTGGTCCCTGAGTGGTAATTCTGGGAAAATAAGATTTTTAGAAAATTTGAAACCACACAGAAAAATAGTCAGTCTTTCTACAAGTATTATGAAATATGAAGGAAATGCCTTCTAGGCTGCTATATCTAAGACAAGTTTTGATGTGCTAGGAACATAGGAACATAATCCTGGAAGAAATGTTGTGGGTCATTGCATGCAGTCCCCTACTAGTGCTGGCCACCATGTCATATTGTACCCTGCTTAGACATTCATGAAAATCAGCAATTGAATAAAACTGTATTAAAAACAAGAGGGTCAACAAAGGTTGTTTTTTTTTTTTTTTTTTTAATATTGGTTCATTTCTCCTCCACTGTAATGGACTGTTGCGAACCAGTCCACAAGCTGCTCACGCTACCTGTTTCAGCATTTGTATGTAACTGGGTGCATCTACATGAGAAATGTACTGCAGAGTAGACTAATTCGCTCCACAGTAAACATCTTGTGTCTACATGTGCGGCCCTATTAGGCCTCAGAAGCTAACTCCACAGCACTACATGTTTAAATGCTGACACAACTGGCTGGGCTACAAGGGTGCTATAGTGTAGGGTTGCCTGCTGGCTACCCCTGCACTGGAGCACCCTTGTACCCTAGCCAGCCCGTCTGCAGCACACTGAGTCAGGTCAGAGTAGCCCTGGGTTGGCTGTGGTCCTGGGTGCATGTTCAAATGGCATGCCCAAGAGCAATAAACTTTGTCATGATATGTGCTGGAGTTTATTGCTGCATGCTAATAGCACATGTAGATGCACCCCCAGAGGATTTTCTTTTTTGTATGGTCAGAGTACAAAATATGCACAAGGGTAGAACTAAATTATTTGAGGGCTATACTAAGGGGGAAAGTACTAGTCATAAGCGCCCCTTTCCTCTTAGGCAGCAGGAGACATTTGCCACTGGAAATGGAAAGGATCTAGACTGAAACCTGAAGCGTAATATAATGATGGACTAACGGATGTTTATAAAGTAGACCTTACATTCATTTGTATACACTGCTCAGTCCTTACTCATACTACATTCCATTCTGTTGTATTGGAGGAAAGAGTGGTGAAAGCTGTGTGCGTGTGAAATCCTAGTGCTGTCAATGATGGCAAAACTCTACTGATTTCAATGAATCTAAGATTTAACTGAGGTTTTGGTACCAGCTCTTTCTTTGACATCCTCCTGATCTTGACAGTTCTCAGGCATTCCCCTGGAGCTGTCCAAATCCCAAGGAGCTTTTTCAGGCTGTGTCCTGTGCTTGGTGGCAGTATTGGACAAAATTTCAGTATTTCTATCCCTAAAGTGATTTAAGTGACATCCCTAAATGTTATTTTTTGCGCATTATTAATGGCAAGTATTCACCTAGGAAAGGGGCCTGGGAGAAAAAATTGCATAAAGGCTGAAAGGGAGAAGGAGAAAAAGGGGAACAAGGACAAGGGTGAGTGATAGAATAAGAGATTTGAGACTTCAAGCTAGGACTGATAGTCAAACAAAGGCCCCATGAGGCACAAAGAAATAGAGAAAATATAAACTGAATGTTTTCAATGCAAATATACCAAATGTTTGAACACACTAATACCAGTTTTTACCCTTCTATCATCCCTAATCTAAATGCAAATAAAGCTTAGCCTTTTGGACCAGCATAAAAAAAAAAAAAAAATTTGAAATTCAGGTGAGTTCCTTTACCAGCTCTCCTATAATATTGTAGCACATATGAAATATAACACCACCCACTGCTTGAAGAACTTAAACCCAGCTGGATGAATGTTGAACAAAATGAGAGTTCTGCTTCTAAAATATCTTTAGTTATTTTTGGTTTGTTAAACCCAAAATATAATTATAGCTTTGGTATTTAATTCTATTTGTACAACTAGAAATGCATTCGGAAAGCATATGGTTTAGGATTGATATTAGAAGCTTCACTGTTGCAAGGATACAAATGGTTCTTCACTTCAGAGTGGTAGATTTCCTTTTTCAAATAAGAGATGTAGCGAAGTAATTATGTTTGCAATTCCTGGATCAAGAGGCTGGGTGTTAAATAGAGTGCAGCTGTCATATTCAGAAGCTTAATGTAGGCAGTTTCCTATAACTTAAAAACTAAGAGCTATTGTTTTGTTCTTGTAATGTTCTCATTTGCATCACAGCTAAAAGGATTTGTGTTTTTATGTTAACCTTTTTAAGAGCTGGTGCAGTTGAATGCTTCTGATAATGTCTTTCTCTGACTACAGTAAATATAAGTGTTGATTAGTACTCTAATGGGAGGCGGGAAAACTTGTGGCTAATTTTGATGCTTCCTATCCTCCACTTGAATGGTGAGCATTAGGTTGGAAAGTCTGACTCAGATGTGAATGTTCTTTGGTTTTGGGGAGGGAGAGAGGGAAAACCCATTACAAGTGCACATGCACCATTTACATACATGAGAAGGAGATACTGAATGGATTGCAGGAGATATCACAGTGCTGGGAGACAAAGGATGTGAGAGTACCTACCTGACAAAAGAAGGTCTTATTCTTTCCATTCCCTGGGCTCTTTATCTTCCCATTGGCTGAGCCCAAGGAGACTGAGCTGACTGACTGGACTTTACACACCCCCATGCTCACTTACTGTGTTTGTAGTGTAGGAGCTTCATTTTCAGGATCCTGTGGGTGTAACTCATTTAATGTTTGGGGAATGGAAAATAATGTTCCCACTGGGTCAAATTGGCCAAAGCCTATGGGATTTTCTTTTTCTCTTAGCATCATGAAGGCTCATTTGGGTTAAAAGCAACAAGGTTAGAATCACTGTGGCTGATGTCCAGTCCAGCGTAGATAAAGGCTATAAATACCAGCTCTTAGGTGTGGTAAATTAAACTAATTAAACTATTACTTCAGAAAGATTTGCAGAGGCAGTTAGGGCAAATTAATATTCTGAATATTTTAACTACCTGACTTTACTAACTTGACTAGGAAAAAGGTACTGAAATTACTTAGATTACAGGAAGGAGAAGACATTTCCCAATGTGAGTTATTACTGTGAATAAATTGAAAAGATTATTGGAAGGAGCTGTCTTGCATTGCCTTACAAGTTATTTTTCTTAGTTTGTGAGTAAGATTTGAGTCTTTGAAAAATATGGTGGTGTTTCATTATGCAGGAGTCCTTTGACAAAGCTGTGCTATCTGCATTATTTTTTCTATTCATAAGCAATTCTTGGGGCAGATTAGGTTAGGTTCTTTTTGATCAGGTTCTTTTGGATTGTAACATTAGTGTTTGGGCCAAGACTTCTAAAAGAGGTGATTGCCTGCATTCATGTTTGATCATCTCTATTCCAGAACTGCAGTATGTGCAAGTTATGCAAAGTAAGCATACCCAGACTCTTGTGCCAATAATTTCTCCTCCACTGGGAATTTTAATGGTAAGGTCCCAAACCATCATCAAAATGGTAGCAGCCACTTTGCAGAGGTTTAACACTGAAGACAGACACAGAACACTAATAGATTTATAGATTATAAGAGGCTGGAAGGGACCTTGCAAGATCATCAGGCCCAGCCCCCCCTGCACTAGGCAGGAAAGACAAGTGGGGTTAGGTGACTATCCGGTCTCCTCTTGAAGATTTCCAGGGTAGGTGACTGCACCACCTCTGGAGGGAGTTTATTCCACAGACTGGACAACCTAACTGTGAAGAAGTTTTTACTAGTGTTAAGCCTGAAACAGTCTTCCAGGAGCTTGTGGCCATTACTCTTGGTTTTCCCCAAGGGTGCCCTGGTGAACAGTTGTTCACCGAGCCCTTGATGTATTCCCCTGATATAGCAGTAAGCTGCTACCAGGTCCCCTCTCAGCCTTCTCTTTTTTAGGCTGAAGAGACCCAAGTCCCTCAGCCTTTCCTCATGGCCTGCCATGCAAGTCTGATCATACGGATGGCTCTTTTCTGGACTCTTTCAAGCTTTTCCACATCCTTGTTGAAGTGCAGCACCCAGAACTGCATGTAGTACTCTATCTGTGCTCTCACCAATGCTGAGTAAAGTGGAGGAATCAGTGCCTTGGTTTTGCTTGAGATGCATCGGTTGATGCATGCCAGAGTTATTGTTTGCCCTGCTGGCTACAGCATTGCACTGGTGGCTCATGTTCATACTATGGTCTATTATTACCCTTAGGTCCCTTTCAGTCGTGGTGCTAGTCAGTTTGGCACCACCAAGCCTGTAAATAATTTGGGGGCTGTTCATCCCCAGATGAAGCACTTTACACTTCTCAATGTTGAACTTCATCTGGTTCCAATCCGCTGAACTTGCCAGCCTGTCTAGGTCCACCTGTATCTGCAGCCTATTTTCAAGTGTGACCATGCTCCCCAATAACTTGGTGTTGTCCATGAACTTGACCAGTGAGCTCTTCACCCCCACTGTCAGAAAAAAAATGTCAGGAAAAAAAATAATTTCTCCCTTGGTTTGGCCTGCCTTTGGTACCTGTAACCTATTAGAAGGTTTACATTATCTCATACAACTTCCAGTGTGGTAGTGTCATTCTGCTCAATTGTTACCCTAATAATGTGCCTTATTAAGAAAACTTCAGCTTATAGTAACTTTATTTTGCTCTTTTGGGGACAAAGGAGAAGTTCTTTATTTAGTTATTACCGAGCTGTTACCCAGGAATTGCCCATTATATCATTGTAGTAAGTACAGGTTAGTTTGTGGCCTGCTTTTCCCTCCCTCTTCCTCTCTTCTGCTGGTGACCCATGCTGCTCCTACCTGCACACCAGAGGAAGGAGGCTCTGCAAAAACCACTCTGGCCTTGTCTACGTGAGAACATTCCCTGTAATATTCTGGCTGCAGTGGAATAGATCATTCTGTAGCTGTTATTCTAAAATAAAAGTTACTGTTTTTCTCTTTTTGGAATTACTATGTTACTCACTAATTATTGTTCCCCTTTCTTCTCCCTCCCCTCAACTCTTGTAAGGAGGAAGTGGTTGAAAGACAGATAGAGAATAGCGGGGTTTCACTTCACTGCTAATATGCCTAATGGTGCCATACGTATAGCAGCATGTCAAACATGCACATGCTGTGATAGCTATAGACCTGTCAAAGTTTATTCACCTTCTGGAGCTGCAAGACTGACTCTCGGGCAATCTCTTCCCTAGCTGCTCCAGGGCCAATGCTACAATGCTCTGTCCTCTTATAAACTGAGTCTCCAGCCCTGAATAAGTATTTAATTCATGATTCTTTGCCTGCAGTTTGTAGGCAAGATAAGCTGAGGGTTTTAAAATAGACTCCTTCACAATCTTGTGGTACTGTAAAAGGACTCCAAACCATCTTCATGGCATGCAGTTATCAAACAAATAGAGCAGAAGAACAGGTTCCCCTGCTGCTAATCTTGAACCTGTAAAACACTTATATATTTTAAAGCTTTTCAGCTCTCTTTTCCATGAAGGTTTGCACAGTGGGGAAACTGCAGCAGCCTCTCAGAGCTTGTTTCTATCACCTTCTAAGAAAGCTCCAAAGACCCTTGTCATTATTTCTGTCACACAGCAGCAGGTAGGAAGCATATTGTTTTCAGGTGGGTTTTTTTGTTTTTGTTTTTTATTTTATTGTTTCACAGGTCTTAGTATATTAGGACCATTGTGCAGAATGAATCATTAGCATAATTCCACTGACTTAATTGACTTGCCCTGTGGCTTTGATGTTATCAGGAATCCTTTCCAAATAGGAGGAAGCAGGCAGTCAGGTGTAGGAAGCCCATGAAAGTCTTCCATTGTTAAGAATTTTAGTCCTCAGGCTACTATGGATCAAAAGAGAATAGGGTGTAGATTTGTGAGGCGTAGGGGAAACCCACAGGCTATTCTCTTTTGATCCAAAGAATGTGGATTTTAAATAGAGAAATTGAGCTATTGAGCAGACCTTCTCTTAGTTTGTTTCAATTTAGTTACATGGTACAACTTTTTTTCTCAGCATAACTGGACATTATTTTAACTGCTGGAATGTAAGTTTTTTTCTTGGTTTCTATCCTGCTGTCTCTATCCCTCCAGTTCAACCCATCAGATTTCTTAGAGCCAGTGCCAGGTCAGTTTATTTTTGCAAATATTTAAAAAATAATTTCAGAAACAACTTTATATTAAAAAGAGCTTCACGTGAGCATGGCCTTCACATTAGCTGCAGGAAATAGGAGAAGAGATTGGCCTCTTTCAAAAAAGTAAATGGCAGTGATAAGGGTTGGGTTCACTCCACCTAGGCAATCTTCTCTAAAATAAGACTACAACTTTAGCCCTGAAACTGGGCTTATACTGGTTCTAGGAACTTAAAAGAAACCTCCAACATTACCCTGCTGGGTGGTTCTTTCCCACTCACAAGGAGCCCATTGGAAATAGAAACTAAGTAGCTTTTTAAATGTACTGTATTAACTAGAATATAAGATGACTCTGCATATAAGACAACCCCTCTGATAATTAGATTCTATATATGGAAAATTTATAAATTTGTTATATTTTTTCAGGTATAGAATTTAAATATTGGAGTTTCACCTTGAATTTGTCCTTCTCTTACTGCTACAGCTGGGAAAATAAATCTGGGGTCAGGTGGCCCCTTTGTTCTCCCCCAACTTCTTCTCCTTGCAGCTCCTCCCCCCGCCCCAAATCTCCTCCCCTCCTTACTATCAAGAGCCTGCTCTCCCTGAGCACATGGAAGTGAGAAAAAAAATTGGAAACCCTGACTTCGAAATAGATATGCCTGCAGTAATTTGAATATAGGACTGGTTTAAATTGTGGGCCCAGCTTGCTAATATTGTGACCTAATCCTGGTGGGACCTGCCACTTTCATGTCTAGAGTACGGTGCCCCCATGTCTCCTGATTGGCTGAGGGGGCAGGTTTAGAGCCAGGTTTAATTGCAACAGCAGAGGCCTTGCTCCCAAGGCCTGTGATCGCTGCTGAAAAACCCACAGCCCCTCATTGGAAGAGGCAGGAACTGCCGTAGTGGCCATCTGCCCTGTGCTTCTGACAGGCAGGGAGGAAATTCCCTTTTCAAAAATGTGCTGAGCTCATTGTCACTGCTGATTGGCTGATGCTGAGCTCAGCATCAGACCCACTGGCAATTGGCCAAGAGGCCAGTAGAGCTGAGCAGCATTTTTGAAAAAGGAATTCCTCCCTGCCTGTGAAACAACATGGGTCAGACAGCCACTACTGCTGTTCCTGCCTTTTCCAGTGAGTTGGAGGGGAGTTGGGGTGGGGGGAGGAGGGGAGGCATATGGGCTTTTCAGCAGCAATCAGAGGCCTTGAGAACAAGGCCTCTGCCTGCAATTAAATCTGGCCCTTGACCTGGGGGCTGCCTTGGCAGATGGCCCTGGAAAGGGGAGGGGCTGTTTGCTCCTCCATGCATGTGTTCATTCTCCCACCCCCCAGTGCACCAGTTTTCCCACCTGGAGGGGGAAACGGTCCTTGCCCTACCTATCCCCAAGTTCTCTCCACTCCTTGTCCCTTCTTCTATCCCTTTCCCTCTCCCCTGAACTGTTAGGGTTTTCTCCAGCCTGCAGTGGCTATCTTCTTGAAATGAAATGCTATGACATGGCTGCTTGCTGGAGAACTCCCCAGCAAACAGCTATATAATGGCATTTCATTGCAAATTACATTTTTCATGAAAATCACTTAATTTTGTGATTTTTTTTTTCCCACAAAAAAATGTTAATCACAATTTAAACCAGGCCCTAAATATAGACAAATTACTATGGGCAATTATAGAGTTAGTTCATCCAGAATTGAAGCATTTTACCTTTTTCGAAACTCCTACAAGTTTTAGCACAGGTACTCTATAAACACACTTTAAAGCACCATTTATACTGACATATATGGTATGAACGCATGTTATTACTGCACATGAATGAACATGTGCCCAGGAGCAATTAACCCTGGAGCAATAAACTCCACAGTTATTCATGTGTAGCACATGGAGCCAGGTCAGAGCAGCCCCAGCTGGCAGGAGGTCCCAGGGATTAACCTGTCAGCTTGGAGGCTGCTCCCTTTGACTCAATGTGCTGTGGAGAGGCTGGCTGGTGCATAAGGGAGCTTCAGGGCAGGGGCTAGCTGGCGGGTAACCCCTGCATTGAATCATCTTATGCCTCAGCCAACCCCTCCAGCATGTACATATGCACTGCTGTGGAATAAATTAGTTTACTCCAGCCTAATAGGGGCACATGTGTAGATGCCAAGACAGTTACTGCACAGCCAATTATTCAATTGAGCAATAAATGTAGGTGCACTTATTATGCATGACAGTGCAAAGTCAGATGGGTCATGATTTACCATATAGTTCATTGGGCTAGGCCCCAGCAACGTCAACACCATTTCAAGCCATGATGAGCTCACAGCTCAGCACCTCTCAGTATGTGTATGTATGCTAGATACCCCCGACAAAGGATCCATGTGCTATTTAGGCCCCCCATTCATGACTGGAACTAGGTGTTCTTGTTACAAGTTCTGGAAATCTCCAAAAATGTATATGCAGATGTCCTCAGGGCAACCTGGTCTGGCTCCCCCTTATAGACGGTGGGGCCACATTAATCATATGAGACAGGCTGAGAGAGGGGGCAGCAGAGGGATTATGATAAACTGTTTGGGGCCACATTTTGTGATATTTGCCAGGCATTTCAGGCTGGTGAAGAAACAGGAATAATTGGAAATGGGAAAGAAAGGTACAGCTCGGCTGTGGGAGTGAAGAGGAAATAAACATGTATTTAAAGTAGTGGCTCACCATGACTTGAAAAAAAGAGTCGGTGCTGAGGAGGACGGGGCACAATGGGTACCACTATGTATCTTCTTCAGATGGGATGCATTCACCTATCCTTATCAGCATATCAAATGTAACATTTTTGGCATCAAGGAGAAGGTGCTAGGGTTGGCTCTGACCCTCCCAGTGCCAGCCAGGTATTGCAGTACCTCAAGGTCCAGTTTCCTGCAGAGGGGACACCTGCCTTTTTTTAAGGGCCAAAATACATAAACAAAAAAAGAAAAAGGTTCCCATTGGTATGTTTGCCCAATATGGTCCATATGACATAGTCCTGCTCGGTGTTGGTTGCATGTAATCAACTTCTTCATAGATGGTTTCTATTGCTGAGCACAGGCTATTTTTGGCAGCAGTTTAATGATAGACAATGTATTTAATGTGTTTTCTTTATGTGCAAGTGTAAGATGAGGAATATTTTTCCCCATGCTGATTGGGGAAAAAACCTCATCTTAGATTTGAGTAAATATGGCATTTACTTGATTGTGTATATTCTCTCTCATTTTAAAAAATATTTTTATGCAGCAGTAGAGATTTCTATATAATCTGTACCAATTTATGTACAATTTTTGTCTCCTAATGAAAAACTAGTTTCACTCTAACTACACCATTAATGTGCCAAAAAGCAATTACAAACTCTTCTTCACCATCCAGTGCAGGAAGTTTAGCCCGGCCCTCAAATTAGGACTAGGATGGATGAAGAACATTTTGATACAGAACAGCCCATCATAATCTTTGCCAGGCTTTGCCACAGAAGAAATCTATTTCATTCCCCTTAAACTGAAACACCATTAAGAGGAAACTGCCTGTGCTTTTGTGAGATGAATTCCCAGGAAAGAAAGCTAGAGTGACATAGCTAGGTGTCTCAAAGTAGGTAGGGCATACTTTCTCCAATGTCTAGGCAACACTGCAGCAGGGCCAGGTAAACTTGTAGGAGGAGAATGACAGGATAAGATTAATGGGATGAAATTTAGGAGGAAAACATTAGGACATATATCAAGAAAAAAAAATTCTCCTTTACCAGAAAATCTCCCAGTCTCTGGAGTAGGCTCCTCTGACCAAATTTGAAGGCCTCTGTCTCTAGCAGGACATTTAAAATGAGATTGGGTAAAACACTATGAAACATACCATAATACTTGTGTAATGTAATCCTATCCTGGGGTAAGAAAGGCCTTCTAATTTCCTTCTCTGATATCTTGAAATGTACAGGCTAGATTATCTGGGAGTGCAAGTGCAAATATTTTCTGGGAGCACAAGAGCACAATTTACAATTTATTTTTAATGAGCTTTCCAGAATGTATTTTAAAGTTCTCCTTGTTTCCCATTTTTGAATGCACTCTAATCAGCCATATGACAACAGTCAAGCAGCTTAAAATCTTCCTATAGTGTCACTCAGCAGATTGTCTAGCAAATGGGGTTATGTCTGACTTTCTAAGTTTTTAAAAGGTATGGAGAATATTTTTGCTGATGCCCCTTTACCTCTTTTGGTCTTAAGGCATTGATATTGGCAGTTGCTGCAGGCTGGAAGCCAGCCTTCGTAAATCATTGGGCTTATCCAGCATGGCAAAATCCTATATGCCTGTTGGGAAGATTTAAGTCCTTGCCTTTCAATGCTCCGCATGCCTGTGTATACTTACACCTATACAGATGCTCATGTATGTTAATGAAGCTTAATGCCCACATGGATTTCACTGTAAGATCAGAGCCCTTGGCCTTTTACCCATTGCTTTTAAAATATCTAGATCCCCTCTAAGTGCAGGTTAAAAATGAGGTGTAGCCTTCTAGCTCAGATGAACTCTGCTGAATTCATTTCCTAAGGCTTCACATGACAACTTAAAAACTGGAATCCTTCTTTTCAGCTATGGGTTGAAGATCCCACAGTACTTAATGGAACAGTAGATGATTTCAGTATCACCTACCTTTCCTCTACCTCATATTTGTCTTGGGTGTTCAGTTCCCACTTACCTACTTCTTTCTACTTCAGACGTAGATGAGTCTTATTGGCACTGTCTGGAACTATATTCAGAAATCTGTACAGGATCTTGTGTCTTTATGTAAAATGTTGCTTGTACTTCATGCATTTTCATTAGACTTTCTAATTATGGAAGGCAATCAAAATAAACTAGAGCAGAAGATTTAATCAATACTCATCTCAGCTCTAACATTTTATTAAATCAAATCTATTAAAAATAAATAGTAAAGGTTAGCTGGAAGAATTCACCACCAATAAAATTAGCTAAATCTAAGTACATTCAGTGAGTGGATAGTATTTTACTAAAGTGAGCATGTTAAATGGGCAGTACAATTAACATAAATAAAACGTTGTTCTCTTCTTGTAGCTGTATTTCTTACAAGGGACAGCTTACCATGACCACAGGATAGGGCTGTGTTTCCTCTGCTAAATTAATATTTCCAACTCTTTTTCAGAATCCAATTTCTTCTTACAGTGATTCCATGGAATAAAATAAAAGATTCCCCAGCTTTTCTCTATATTAACAGCATCCAAAACAGAAGTGCTTTGCCAATATGTGGTTCTTCTTCTACATTGAGGCATCCTGAGAGCTTTGTGCATTAATATATTCCCATTGTCCAGGATTGCCTTCATTGGCTCCTTACATTGAGTTGTAAAAATATCAAAGGATGATAACACATTTTCCTATGCAGTGGGCTTCACTATGTTTCCTCTCACATGAGATCTCATTGAATTTTATGCAATGACTGTCATTTTCATCCTCACTGCAAGCATAGGGGGCTTACATAAGTGACTTTTTTTTTATTGCACTATCGGGCCACAGAAAGCAATCTACAGCCATGACTTAACATGTTTGTGCATGACTACCGAGCACTTTTAAAATAGCTGATCACATGAAAAATTAACCTTGATTAAAGGAAGTATTAGATGAAGGCACTTTAAAACCGATTGCCTTAGAGAATTTATATTCCCTCTACGGTTAATATTTTGCATGGGGGCGGGGCTGTCAGGATGAGTGAGGGGGAGAAGCAGCATGGAGCTGCTTGCTGCTTTGGAGTGGCCAGAGATGGGGGGCTGGGGCTATGGAGAGGGGGGG
>NW_005841883.1:4377464-4378748 GCF_000455745.1 Alligator sinensis
GCTGGAGCACCCCCACCTGCTGGCCTGGGCCAGTGCAGGTAGGATCCAGCCCCCCTCCCCTGCCCAACTCAACAGGCAAACATCTGTTGGGCTGGGATGGGGGGGATCTCTAACTTATGGCTCTTTTATATAAGCATCATGAGTTAGAGTGGGGCCCTGAACAGCTGTAGGAACACATAAATGCAAATATCTAGACTCTTTATTGGATTAAATTTGTTTATATACAGGCCAACATTTTCAGAATAGGGTGAAAAAAGTTAATCACTTAAATGTACTTAGTCATAATTATTGTGAATTTTAAAGATACTGAGCAACTGCGCTTCCATACTGATATGGGCAGGCGCTTTACTTTTGAAAATCAAGATATTTTTATTTAATAGCTAACCTGAATTGTGACAGTATGAAAATGACATCCTTACTGGATAGTAGTCTAAACGCTAGTTAATCAGCTTTTAATAAGCTTATTTTGTATGTATCAAGTAGAATACACAATGTATGCCTTTTAGGAGCCTCTTTCAGTGCCTGTAACTTTGTGTGTGTGTGCATGCGCAAATGCATACTAGATTTTAGAGCCTGTAGTGCATTGTTTTCTAAATAAAGGAATCTTAATATCTTCCTTGTTATCTTATGAGAGTTTTCAGTGGCATATCAAGAAGCATGATTAAATATTTTCAGAAGAGAAATTTAATCTTTCGCCCCATGAACATTATAAATTCTTGATGTCCTTAGAGTCTGACTGCTTCCAATATTGCTCCTGGATCTGTCTGTTTTGTTTTGGCTGACTTTGTCTTATTATTCTCTGCTCTATATGGAGACTGCTACTGTAGACTTCATTCAGATAGAGGGTCAGTCAGGCAGAGCCATCTAAACTTCATAACATTACAATTGGATAGATTGGACTTTATGAGATTTGCCTCCAATGCTATTGCCGCAGGCTCAGGCATCATAATTTATCTTTCTGAACTCAGTCTTATGAATTGATCAAGCAGCTTTTGCATGCCATACTTCTACCTGTATGGAAGGTTTAGTTTATTAATATGTTTAATTAAAATGAGCACTTGTGTTTGCATTGTGCTCCTTGTGTAAAGAGTAGAACAGACTAAGATGTTTTTCTTCAGCAATCATTCAATTAAATTCTAAATTAAATTTGGACTTGATGATGTGTTTTTTCATTGATGTTTCATAAACTTTCAGGAAAACATGGCTGCCTTGGCTGGACTGATTCGTAGATTGTTAGGGTCTGGAAGGGACCTTGCAGATCATTGGGTCCAGCCCCTCCTCCCC
>NW_005841883.1:4378758-4390283 GCF_000455745.1 Alligator sinensis
GCAGGAAGACAACTGGGGTTAGGTGACCCCAGTGAGGTGACTGTCCAGTCTCCTCCTGAAAACCTCCAGGGTAGGTGACTGCACCACCTCTGGAGGGAGTTTATTCCACAGTCTGGACACCCTGACTGTGAAGGAGTTTTTCCTGGTATTAAGCCTGAAGCGGCCTTCCAGGAGTTTGTATCCACTGGTCATAGTCTTCCCCTGGGGTGTCCTACTTAACAGTTGTTCACCAAGCTCCTGATGCACTCCTCTGATATAGCGGTAAGCTGCTATTAAGTCCCCTCTCAACCTTCTTTTCTTTAGGCTAAAGAGGCCCAGGTGCCTCAGCCTTTTCTTGTTTGGCTTGCCTTGCAAGTCCCTGATCATATGGGTGATGGGTGGCTCTTTTCTGGACCCTCTCAAGTTTTTCCACATCTTTATTGAAGTGCGTTGGAAGACACAGTAGTTGGAAGACATATCTGTTTACACGAATATGCTTGCTTACACATCAATGCATGTTTGACTTGGCAACTGATTGAGGCCATTCTCAGAAAGATTATGGTCAGTCATAGAAACAATACAGGCCACCTAGAAGGGATAGAGAATGGGAATACTGTTGTATGATGATTAGAAAAAAATATAAATGACTAAGAAAAAATCTCTAGCCACTGTGGCCAGGGACAGAAATTACACATAAAACTGGTATAAGTGTTTGGAAACCAATTCAAATATGTAACACAACAGAAGTTCAGTGCACATAAACCACTTTCAAAATGGCTGACACTGTTTTAAGATAAACCTGGATGGATGGTAGTATAAGACTTAACTGATTCAGCTTAAATAATTGGTTTACTGAACTTCTGTCCCAGATCCTCTCCAGATTCAAATTAACTCACACTCCCCCAGCATCCCAGGATGCTTTGTACCTCCCCTACAACCCCACCCCCATAGGGTGGGCAGGTGAGCCTTGGCCCAAGCTGTCTACTTCAGCTGAGCAGGGAGGCGTGCTCAAGTGTCCCCCGGCTTCTAGACTAAGCCACTGCAGGTGTGTAGCTGCATTTCTGGAATCAAAAGTGAATGTTTGTTCACTTGCTTGTCAGTTCAATCTATGCATCTTAGACTAACCTGCAAAGATTAAATCGATTCAGCCTTGGGCTTTTTGATAGGTATCTTGGCCTGTACTTAACCTGTTGGAGTAGAACAGGGGATTGTCACTGGTTGGAATTTAGGACAGATTAGTAATGAGTTTTAGTCCCAACCAGTTTGATGGCCTTTGAGTGGAATATACAAAAAGAATTTGTAGCCTCAAAGTAACTCCTATTGAATATCATTGCAAATGACATCTTTGCTGACAGACTCAGCTGAGAAATGAAGAGGCTGCATAACCATAGGCAATGATGGAAGTGTCCTCAAAATGGAATTGATAGCATTTTGGAAAGCCCTACACCAACTTTGTTTATTTTGTAGGTACTGCCCTACCAGTACCTAAACCTCCACTCTGCCTCCCCACAAAACTCCCAATTTATTATTTATCAGACTAAAACTAGAGACAAAGAGGTTTAAATTTGTATTAAATAAATGCACTCGGAAATTACTTCCTCTGATTTCAGTGGAATTACTCTTTATTATATCAGTGTAATTCAACACAGAATATGGACTAGCATAATTGATAGGAGAATTCATAACACGTCATTTTTGATGAACTAATACAAACACAAATCTAATGGATATGGGAGTCAAAGGAGCACCAACTATCAACTTACTATATAAAGTTAGGAAAATTACTTAATTGCTCTGTGTTTCAGTTTCTTGACTTCCAAAATGGGATAAAAGCAATTTACCAACCATTGCAGAGGGCTGTGATATCCTTAGATGAAAATAACATTTCTTAAATGCAAAGTATTATTGCATAAATCTGAAGACACTAAAGCAGTTATCTTAATAAAAAGGATCTTAATAAAAGAGTAGAGATATGTTGTGTTCTCAAAAGACAGTGGTGATGATCCAGTGTTGTGGGACCCTTAGGAAGAGGAAGCATTACAAAAGTCATTGGACTCTACTCTGAGTGCTGTGCTGCTCCATTTGGCTATTCCCTTGAGAGCTGTAACAGCTGGATGTAGTTTAGAACAGCCTTAGAGTTGTTATAAATTATTCTGGGATTCAAATAGGCTTCAGGTTGAGGAACTAAAAAGTGACTTCTTCATTCCCCTGCACCCAGTGATTACTAAGTACAGAAGAAAAGTAAAATCATTGTTCTTAATTTTATTAAAGTGTGAATTTAAATGGGTATTTTGTGGTGGTGGATGAGATGGTGTATCTTTCTTGTGAGTATATTCTGGCTTGCAGCCAATTTACATTTCTCCATACATCAAAAGGAACAATTTATAGTAATAGTTTATGAAATGGTAAAATTACATTTTAATCTCAAATCCTTGACACCCCATACTGAGCCCTGTGGCTGCTCATCATAGAATCATAGAAAATTAGGGTTGATGGGGACCTCAGGAGGTCATGTAGATCACAACCCCCTGCTCAAAGCAGGACCACTGCCAACTAGATCATCCAAGCCAAACTTTGTCTAGCCTTGAAAACCTCCAAGGATGGAGATTGCACCACTTCTCTGGGTAACTTGTTCCAGTGCTTTACTACCCTCCTAATGATAACAATTTTCTTACACCTAACCTAAACTTCCCCTGCTGCAACTGGAGCCCATTGCTCCTTGTTCTGTTATCTGCCACCACTGAGAACAGTTTAGCTCCATCCTCCTTTGAACCCCCCTTCAGATAGTTGAAGGCTGCTATTAACCCCTCCCCCCTCAGTCTTCTTTTCTCTAGACTAAATAAGCCCAGTTCCCTAGCCTCTTCTCATAAGTCATGTGCCCCAGCCCCCAAACCATTTTTGTTGCCCTCTGCTGGACTCTCTCCAATTTGTCCATATCCTTTCTGTAGTCAGGGCCCCAAAACTGAACACAGTACTTCAGATTTGGCCTCAGCAGTGCTGAATAGAGAGGAATAATCATTTCCCTTAACCTGCTGGCAACACTCCTGGTAATGCAGCCCAATATGCTGTTAGCCTTCCTGGTAACAAAGGCACACTGGCTCATATTCAACTTATTGTCCACTGTAAACCCCCGGTCCTTTTCTCCAGTACTGCTGCCCAGCCAGTCAGCCCCCAGCCTGTACTGGTGCATGGGATTGTTCTGTCCTAAGTGCAGGACTTTGCACTTGTCCTTGTTGAACCTCATGAGATACTTTTTGGCCCAATCCTCCAATTTGTCCAGGTCACTCTGAGTCCTAGCCCTACCCTCCAGCATATCTACTGCTCCCCACAGCTTGGTGTCGTCTGCAAACTTGCTGAGGGTGCACTGTATGCTATCTTCCAGATAGTTGATGAAGACTTTGAACAAAACTGGTTTGCAGTTTTGAAAAACACTGCCATACTTAAGAAGTGAAGCACACTAATCCAGTAACTTGCTCATATGGCAGATAAATGGTAAATATTTAAGGGTTGAGGGTCTTTGTTCCAGCAGGTCTCCCACTGCACTGAGTCACATCATGCAATTAAAGACAACGTAAATATTATACATTTTCCTGGAACCATGGACAAGCAAGAAGTACCATTAAGTGGCCTTAAAACATCATACCATTTCTAATATGCCTGTTTTTCTAGCTCTTGCATCTTCAGGTGGGTAGATCATGCTAGAGTTCATGCCCTCATGGCTCTTTTGGGACTGGGACCAACTGTGGTAGGTATTACAAAAACAGTCGGTGCATCTACACAAGACAGTTACTGCACAGTTGACTAATTATCTGTGCAGTAAATGTCTCAGCATCTACACATGCACCTGTATTAGGCTAGAATAAACTAATTTAAATGGGAGTAAACTAATAAAAAACCACATGTATAGGCACTGGAGGGTCTAGTTATGGCATGAGGGTGAGGAGTTGCCTGTCAGCTAGTTCCTGCATTGAAGTTCCCTTGTGTCCCATCCAGCTCCTCCACAACATGTTGAACCCGTGTATGTGTATGTGGGAGGATCGGAGGTGGGAACAATCCCAGGTTGGCAACTTGACCTCCCCCACCGACCCTCTGCCAGTCGAGGCTGCTCTGACCTGGCTCCATGTGCTGCACATGAATAAACAGCAGAGCTTATTGGACTCTTTCATGCTCTGAAGTCTTGATGATGTTCATGCATGGAAGTCCCTGTATTTAGAATCTGATTTAAAGCAAATGTAAAAAAGCTGGCAGGGAATGAGTTATTTGATCACAAAAGTTAAGACTGGGGTGTGAATTAACCCATTTCTAATAAAGCAGGTGAGGACCACAAAAGAAGGCAGCAAGGCAGCAGTGATCCCCCTCCCCCCCCCACACACTTTATCCCAAGGGAGATAAATAAAACATTTTCACTCTTATATGTAAAGCTTCTCTGTTATTCTTGTATGCATCTTTAAAACTGAGTTATATATTAATGTTAAGCCTCAAGACCAGGCAATTAAGAACAGAAGGGATATTTTGAGGTAAACACATTGAAGCAATCAGCCAGTGATTTGGTTAAGCAGTAAGTCCATAATACTTCATGTTTTTTTATTTTTGGGGGGTGAGATGGCAGCTGGAGAACTATTTTTAAGAAGATGAGTAATGCACGGGTTTTTTGAAGTCCTGTACTTCACAGTGGATATTTGCAGCGTGGCACTCAGTGGCACTTTCCACTTATATAAAGTTGAACTATCAGGCTCCTATTATATCAATTATGCTTCATAATATGGTATACTAAATATAATGCAAACTAATAGTTTCATATGAACGATGACAGAACAGTTGAAAACTAATAATATTGAAAGGACATATACCAGAGCAGTTTGCTGCCCTGAATTTTGGCCCTAAAAGAGTTGAACCAGCTTTAGTTTAAAGTGCCCTGCTGCCATTTTTCAGCACAGGGACGCTGACACATGTGACACTGGAGGCTGCTGGGGAGCATGTTAATTTCCCTGCTCCAGCAGACTCGATTAATCAAGACTACTCTGACACACTAGAATTACAGCATGTCAGAGTAGGCTCCCTGCATGTGTATAGGAGCCCTAGGACACCAAGAAACCTATAGTCTCAGTGGAAGAGCAGGCTAACTGTTTTGTATTACAGATTTCAACCATTTTTTGTTTGGGGTTTATGGACAATAAATAGAGCTGAACTAAGTGCCCAAAACAAACTTGAGCAGAGCTAATAATCTGGGATCCTGGTTTTCCCTGATAAAAAAATTGCAAATTCTCGGATAAAAAATTGCAAATTCTTGGATAAAATTACAAATTCTTGGATAAAACCCCCAAAATCTGTGACTAAAATGACAGGCCACTATATATTAGGGCTGTGTGAAGCTTCAGGTGCTGATTCAATTTAGAGGAGATTCCGCTCAATTCAGCAGCCGAATCTCTGAATCCTAATCGAATTGGGAGACCAATAAAAAGGTCCAAATTGATTCAAAGCCTCTGAATTGATTCAGAAAAGATTCTGAGAAAAATTCAGTGATTCGGGCAGTCTGCTCGCCACTGCAGGGAGCTGGACCCGCACTCCATGCCAGTAAGGGGGGAGGAGGGGGCTGGAGGAGGGGAGAGAGGACCACTGGGGGAATGTCTGCTCCCCCAGCCCCCCTGAGGAATCCCCAATACCCGCTCACTCTCCCAGCCCAGTCAGTGGCTTCCCCGCCTGGCCCCAGCATCGTGGCTCTTTAAAGAAACCCCCCAAACCCTGCACTCACCAGCTCCTGCCAGGCCAAGAGTCCCCATCCCCCGCCCACTCTCTCAGCCCTATCAGTGGCTGTCCTGCTCGGCCCCAGCATCCCAGCTCTTTTTTAAAAAAAAAAAGCTCCATACTCACCGGCTGCTGCAGCAGCTGTTGGAACTTCTGGGGGCTCGTGGCAGAGCCCCACACACAGTGGGGGGGCAGTGGGGACTGGCCCCCTGCCTGGGGGCCAGTGCAGGGCTTTTTTTTGAATCTCCAAATCAGATTCAGCCAAATCGATTTGGGGCAGTGATTCAAATCACCGAATTGAATCACTGTCCCATTGGCTGAATCTAAAGCAAATACTAGCTGCTTCACACAGACCTACTATATATATACGTATTAGTTGAATACAATGTTTTCTTGATTTGTATGCCATTTTAATGCAGTTTGGAAGCCTAGCAGTGGCTCAATCACTATAATAAAATAAATTCTAAATATCTATAAATTTTAATATTTGATTTTGGGTTTTTATTATGGAAAATCAGAGGTCCCCAGTTAGCTCAAGAATGAGAGTCCAGGCCCCTCACTCTCAAGCCACAGCCCCCAGCCTTGCTGATGCCCCTCACTTCCCTCTGCATCCCCTGAGCCCTGCTAGGGACCCTCACTCCCTCCCTCACAGCCCCTGGCTTATGCCCCTCATTCCCTCCTCCCTGCCAGCCCTCCCAACCCTGCTGGTGCCCCTTGCCCTTCACCCACAGTCCCCTGCCTCCCACAGCAGTGCCAGAGCCCTGGCTGCTGTCTGCAGGAGGTGGTGACTACTGCAGCAGAGCAAATGCGGTGCCTGGTTCTCCCATGCTTCTGCCTGCCCGCTGTAGGCTCAGGTGGGGAGTGGGGCCAGCTCCCCACCACTGTGTGCAGTCCTGGGGGAATAGTGGGGCACATGCCTCCCAGATCTGTGCACAGGTCAGGGGTTGGGCACAGGTTGCCTGCTGCAGACTTGGGCTTCCCACTCTGCTGCCCTCCCCTGGGGCCTCTAGCAAAATGTGTGTGATAGGGCAGAGTGGGGCCTTGGGGGGAAGCTGCTTGCTGCTGCAAGACTCGTACTGCCCTGGCAAAATGTGCCATGCCCATGCAGCAGCAGTGAGGGGCACAATCCTGAGCCGCCCCACTGCTGCTGCACGGGTAGGGAGCACATTTTCAGGCAGGGCGGAGCTTGCAGCAGTAAGGAACTTCCCTGCATGGTGCCAGTCTGCCCTGCAGCACTGAGTCACACCTGCGGAACTGTAGAAGCCCCAGGGGAGGCCAGCAGGGTGGGTAGTCTGAACCCACAGCAGGTGGCCGGGGCCCACCACCCACACACAGATCTGGGAGTCATGGGTCCCCTCTGCCTCTCCAGGAGTACATGCAGCGGCAGGGAGCCAGCCCTACCCCCTGCCCCCCCAGACAAGCTGCCTGTAGCCCCATCCTTCTCTCCTCCTGGGCCCAGCAGCTGTGCATTCTGGCCCCTGGCCCCATGCACCCTCCCCCCCAAGTTGGGTAGTGGCCCCAGCCCCAGCACCAGTCCTGCCCAACTCCCTCCCTGCTGCCTCCCTATGGGGGCCTCAATCCCACCCCTCCCCCCGCACCTACCTGGGGAAGCTGTTCTCCAGGTTGCCTGGTGGCCATGTGCATGTACATGCACATGGCACCCCCTGCCTGAGTGCCCTTCTCCTGCTTCTCCCCTCCCCCAGCCCCTTGCAGGCTGGCACTCTGTTAGCCTGCAGAGAGCTCTTTGCAACGCTGCAAAATCCATGAGTTTCTTTGTTAAAATGAGAAATCTGCATGTTCCTCAGGTAAAGGAGGAAATCTGTATTTTTCTCTGTTTTCCTGCGGGAAATGGAAAACCTGGATCCCTGCTGATCATTTTCAAGGTTGGTGAGCAAGCAAACCAATCTAAAGGAGCACATATTACATGGAGTAAATACACAGGCTCTATACAACATCATTTTGTATTTCTGTTATGCTAGAGCCAGAGAAATGGAATAAAAAAGCTACCTTAACTTTGCTTTTTTCATACATACAAAATAATCTCTTGGCTGTGGTCACAATCATATTTATGTTTTGTGGTATATTTTTGCTTGGTGTCTTAAAGGGTATATTTTTAAACAAGGAGATGTAAAATTATTCTTGTAGTCCTGATTGTGCATATGCACTGCTGTATTTGCCTCTGAAAACAGTGTTCACACATATGCATTTGGTAGGTAAAATGTAATGCTTAGAATTGCATGGCAAAAAAATCATATGCAAAACTGTGATCATAAATTCAAGGGCAAAGTAAAGTCACTCTATTGCAGTTGTTTATGTACTGAGTCCACTTTTTAGTCAATGCAGCTCCATCGACTTCAGTTGAGTTTTACTCTCTCTTGCCACCTGAGCATCAGGGTCATGACATTTTCATCTGTTTCGCCTTCCGTTCCCCTGTCTGTCTTACTTGTATGGCCAAAATCCAAAGTATTGGATACTCGCACCATAAATAAAACTGCTTGGCCTCCAAAAAAGAAATATGAGTGAATACAGAAGAAAGTTCTGGTCTAAAAATAAAGAACACAGGTATAGAGTGGGAAGGAAGGGCGGAAACAACAGCAACACCAAGTCCTCCATGAGAAACTGCATAAATGAAAAGAATATAAAGTAAGATTGTGAGGCTGCCTAAGGGAAAAACAAAGCAGAAATAGAGCTAGGTAATAGATTTGAAATGTGTAGTAGAGAAAAGTAAAATGGGTTCAAAGTAGAAATTACAAAAGAGCAGAGGAAAGCTGTGAAGCTTCATCTCTGCCAAAGGAAATATGTGTCCTTGAGACCATTATTAATTTTGAGGAAAGACAGTTTTATTGTGTTCTATTTTCTTGTGTTTTCCTGAACGTGGTATAAAGAGCACTTATGTGAGAAGATGGATATCTAGAAGTTTAACATGAATCCTAAAAAGAAAAAAAGTGGTTTATCATGTTAATAATCTTTACTGAGCGCCAACTAATGAGACTCAGGGACTTTTAAAATGTGTACTCAAGGTTTTCTTAACTCTGATACTTGCGCTGGATAGTCTTTGGTTTACATAGGAGACCTCTGCCTAGAGTAAACCTCATTAGAAAATCCCACTATATAACCTTTCTCTCCAGTGATGTAAGATTTTTAAGTATCATTTCTGGATTCCAGTCCTTCAGCTTCAGAAAGTATGGAATATGTGCAATGCAAAAAAATGCCAGCATCATTCTCTCAATACATAGTTCATACTATATTCTTCTGCAGATGGAAAGACAGTGTCAGCTGCAGCTATGTTCCATACTAGATGGAACTGGGTAGGGTGGCTGTTATTAAAAATAGTATTTCTTAAGTTATCAGGAAGGCAGAAAATGAGAAACTTCAGTTATCCCCCTGCCTTTTGAATTGGAAGTATTCTGTGTGTAGTGAGCCCATTTCATTTCTTCGTTTATAATCATGAACTCTCTACTTGGTTGGAATTTACACTAGAATAGATCACAGGAAGTTGGGGGAGGGTAAATGTATTTCATTAAGTTCTTTGTTACATCTCCTTAAGCTCATGATTTTTAAAAGTTTTAGGAAGCTTAGAATTGCTTTTGCTTCACTATGCTCATGGCCCCATGTCCATACGAACACGGGCATGTGTTAGCAGCAGAACAAATAGTACAGCACAAATTTATGCCACTACTTTGTGACTCAGTGCATGCCCCTGCTTGTGTGCTTTGCAGCAGAATACATTATCCTGCTACTCTAGAGGGGCTGACTGGGGCACAGGGTGCCTCAGTGCAGGGGCTAGCCAGCAGGCAACCCCCATGATGTGGCACACCGTGCTCACAGGGTGCTTCAGTGTAGGGACTCTACCGGGAAATCCCAGTAGCAAATTTTGCCCTGGCACTGAAAATTTGCAGCACCGTGCACAGTTTAACATGCAATGGGTGTGGTTTGTGGCATGGCAAAGAGGTTTGCAGTGCCACAAACTGCACATGTCTACATGTCTGGATCCAGCCATGATGGCCCTCCTTCTGAACAGCATCTCCTGTTAGTGACAGGCTCAAGCTGTGAAGTTCTGATTCTGTGGTGAATACTCCCCCCATCCCAGCTCATGCAGTTTTAGCAAATATGTGGCTGTGTTGAAGTTTGAGCTCATTTCTAGGACTTGTACACTGACATTTATATTATTTACAGTATGCTGGAGTATAAAAACAACCTATTGGTTTTTCAAAAGAAGCTACAGAAGCTATTGATCCAATAAAAGAAGAGGTGATTGTATATGATTATAATATTTTGCTGTCATATTATATTGAGTCTTGTAGAGATAGTTATATTAAGTGATGACATCTGAGGCAATGAAAATCCCCAGAAATGCTATAAGGTTTCTCTTTAGGCATACATTTGCAAAATATAAATGTACAGTAAATTTCACAACCACATAGTCTGCAGAATCCAAGGTGGCTTGAAGCACAGAAAGACCAATCATTCTTGGTTTCCTTATGAAATCAAACTCATGTAAATAGCATTGACAATGTAATGAGATTTCTTCTTTTCTGTACAATATAGGATGATATTGTGTCCTGAAATTTAATAAATACTTTGATTAAAACTAGCCCTGCCATCTCAATTCTAGTCCCTCTGGGTTATTGTCATAACATTATTCATGCTTACAGCCTTAGATATTTCAATTAAAAATGCAACATATTTCTTAAGGTTGAGAAAAAGTGATTTTTCCCTTGTGTTTGTAGGTGATTAACTTCCTCACTTTTAATGTAGGGGGTCTGATTCTCACAGTATATTCCATCTAACAGTACATAACCTGAAAATGTGCCTACTTCAAATATGTAGCTTGTGCGGGCCGGGAGCGGTCTGAGGCTTTCGGGGGCGCGCGGCGGGCTGTGGCCAGCAGCCCTGGCACGTGGTTCAGGGAATGCAGGCCAGCAGACTAGAATTAGGCACAGACGTGTAGCGGTTGATTAAAGATTATTTTACTTACACCGTAGATGGTCGCGGTGCAGGCAAGAGAAAACTTCGCTTAAGTTGCAGTTACAGACAGGAAAGAAGAAAAGTGGACAAGAGTTCTAACCACGAACTCTAGTCCAAGGCCGGCTGAAAGCTCTAGAATCGCGAGCCCATTGAATCAACTGGAGAAAACAACTCGGAGAAGAGCTCTGGGTACACGCACACACGAAGTTTGCTAGGCTCCGTGGACCGAAAGCGTACAGGGAAGGGTACGTCGAGGGATTAGGCGGTGAAGGGGAGAGGCTAGAGGTTGATCAGGCCCCTATATCCTTCTTAAGGCACACACTGGGTTTGTTAGGCTCCGCCACGCACTCTGAATTCTGGATCTGTGAACAAAACTCTCAAAAGATAAGTTAACGTGTATCAAAATATTTACAAAATTTCCATGGAACCACACTATCATTTCTAAAACATATAATACAGGTATTTGCTACTCCGGACAACCGTCTCTTGCACACACAACTGGATGAAATTGTCGAGGAGCTGTTGTCTAATTCTTCTAGATAATGGAAACCTAACTCATAGGCCAGTTGCCATTGGCCTGCATCCCTAAAATCCCAAGTTGCAATTTATTGAGTCCAGAACGCTGTAGGAGAAATCCAAACATGTGTCGCTCCTCTGGTGTTCTCTGTGGCAATGATGGAAGATCGGATTCGCGATGTTTTGCGCCTTGAGCCTCGGTCGGGTGTCGACGTTCCCGATCACTAGATAATCTTGGCTCCATCAGGATATGCAGTTGTGACAACTGACGAAGAAGATTACTCACGGGTTGGTTCACCATTGGGTTAAGCAGAATC
>NW_005841883.1:4391307-4396103 GCF_000455745.1 Alligator sinensis
GCAGATCCACTTCCCTCTCTTTCGGGGCTCTGTCTTCGGAAGCTCCCTCTTCTCCCTTCAGCGAAAGACGTCCGCTGATAAATCTCTCACCCGTTCCACCCGCCTGGTGGTAAGCGATATGTGCCTCCAGTTCCATAAAGTTTTCTACTTGGCATTTTCCACTGCGCCAAGGGCAGCTCTTAACTAATTCTAGCTCCAGCGTGCCTTCCCCTGATCCCATCCTCATCGCCATGTGCAGGCCGAGAGCAGTCCGAGGCCCTCGGGGGCGCGCGGTGGGCTGTGGCCAGCAGCCCTGGCACGCGGGTCGGGGCAGGCCGGCGGACTAGAATTAGGCACGGACGCATAGCGGTTGATTAAAGATTATTTTACTTACACTGTAGATGGTCGCGGTGCAGGCAGGAGAAAACTTCACTTAAGTTGCAGTTACAGACAGGAAAGAAGAAAAGCGGACAAGAGTTCTAACCACGAACCTCTAGTCCAAGGACGGCTGAAAGCTCTAGAATCGCGAGCCCCTCGAATCAACTGGAGAAAACAATTCGGAGAAGAGCTCTGGATACATGCGCACACGAAGTTTGCTAGGCTCCGTGGACCGAAAGCGCGCAGGAAAGGGTATGTCGAGGGATTAGGCGGTGAAGGGGAGAGGCTAGAGGTTGATCAGGCCCCTATATCCTTCTTCAGGCACACACTGGGTTTGTTAGGCTCCGCAGCGCTTAGAGTTCTTCACAAGATGTGAAGTCCTCCTTCTCCGCCTCCAGATAGTTGTGGAGTCCTCCCTTGCGGGGTTCTCCTCAGAGTTCTCCAACTTGGGCGGAAACCGCTCAAGCCTCTTATACGGCTAGCAAGCCAATCGCTAGCCGCCACGTGGGAATAATTTAGAACTGGCCAATAGTGGGGAACAAATTTGAATGCGGGTGGCGGGAACTCCTTTGCACCAGGGTTTTCTCCATGCAACTGAGAATTGCACCGTGCAAAGAAAGCTCCTCGTGGCGGGAAATAATTCTGCAGTGCTGAAGCACATACAAAATCATACCCTTGGGTTATGACATAGCTGATTTTTAAATATATATTTATTGTCATATAAATCATTGGATAGTCCATAAACTTTATGGAATCAATCCTCACCTGATCCAGCAATTTCAAAGGATATACTGAATTTTACCAGGATGGATTGGTACCTGACCCTACTACTCAGTAGCAGAACATTTATGAAATGGCTTTATTTATTTTATCTTTAGCTAGCAGATGAAGTTAATAGGAAGTCTACTGAGGTGAGCCTATAAGTAGCCAGAAGGTTTGGTTAATTTTGAATATTTAATTGTATTTTGGGTTGCCTGTGCCTGTTTTTGGAGTTTCTACAAGGTGAAATGCCAGGGGATAACTGAAGTAAATTAGGATATCTAAAAATCAAAAGAGTAGGGTGTGGGGGCATGTTTTTGTTTCCTCCATAAGTTTCATGACATTCTATAGGAGACAGAAATAAAAGGTTGTTGTCTCTTTGATATATCATGAAGTGGACAATACTAACACTATCCAGGTCAAATTCTGCATCACAGATCACAGAGGCAGAATGAATTCACAAGAAAAAACTATGATTTATCATAAAGATGTAAATCCAAAGAACTGGTACCTCCAACTTGATATAGCTGGCATTGGTTCAGACCAATGCCAGCTAACCTGATATCTTGGGCTTCTATAGATGTGCAGTGAGGCTGCTTTGACATGCTGTAAATCCAGTATGTCAGAACAGACTTGATTAATTGCATGTATCAGTGCCTCAGGCTGAAAAATGGCAGCAGGGTGCTTTAGGCTAAAGCTCACTTTATGAGCTTTAGCTTAAAGTGCCCCACTGCCAGTTTTTCAGCCCAGGGACACTGATACATGTGACGCTCAGGCACTTTTAATTAGTGCAGCTCACTAATTAAAGTGCCCCCTCCCCCCCCCCCCCCCCGCCTCCCGGAGCACATCTATAAATGGCCCTTGTTTCTAACATTAGTAACTTCCAGAAGATAAAGGAAGGCCTGAAACCACTGGAATGAACATACTTGTGCAATACTATGTTGGATGGATTTCCTTCTGTTTGCAATCCATTCCATGTTGATAGAATGCCCTGCTTATGTACTGGGTTGTAATCTTTTGTATTGATATCTAATATTTAACTGCATGCTAGTCCTATCAATATATCTAATTCTATTTTGAACATCACTATCAATGGAGCCATTGAGATGATGGATAGATTATTACAATAAAATTATACTGGCAACCTCAATTTATTTCATTTTAGCTATCAAGCATCAGATTGTAACAACCATCAGTCACTTCCTCATCTAAAACAGATAGAACAAGAGCAGTGGTTATCAGCCTTGTTAGACTTGAGGCACGCCTCATCAGACTCAGGCAACTCTCATGAGACTCGGGTCACCCCTCAGAAAACGTCCGCTCTTAGTTTTCAATGATTTCTTGACTTCAGAAAAGTAATAGAGCAGTTCTTCTGTTGCAAAGAACTCAGAAAGTCCACGACAGGTCAGAATGTCTTTGACACTATGGATTCCTATTTGAAATCTTTGGGTTGATCTTGTGAATCATGTGCTGGTGTTTGCACACTAGTACTAATATTGAGCAGCACCATGTGACACCCTTAAGAGGATTTCACGGCATTCTTGTGTGGCACGGCACCCAAGATTGCCACAGCACTGTGATTGAGAATCATTGATGTAAAGGATGAAGGCAGAATTGCAGCACTCTCTCTCGTTACTTTCTTAGACTTGTACAAGACTTTTTAGGCAACTAGGATCAGACGCTTCAGCTTCCTACTCCCTGTTTATTGTTTAGGAGAGAATTCTTGCCCTTGCGTTCCTTTCCTTTTGCAATAAAACTAAATGAAGCAAAGATTACTCCTGTTGTGTGGACTTTTGTATATGGTTCATACTTGACTAACTTCTATTGCCTTTATGGGTTTTTTTTACATGGTAGTAATGATTTTTGTATGCAAAATCAATAAGTAATAAATCTAAGCTATTAGGCTAGACTGGATATTGTTAAAAAATAACAACAAATACATATCCATATTGGTGAATGTACTGGATCATTTAATTAATTGCAATCTGATTCATTAAGAGTTATTTTCTGCATTTCTAATAGCCTGTGTGGCACAAAAGACCAATAAAGGGTTTTGCTTGTAAACAATTAGACTGAAAATACGTCTTTCATACATGTACAGAGCTAGAATAAAATGTAGTATTTTATACCTGCCTGCATACAGGCTCCCATTCTTAGCATCCTAAAATACCTTTTGTAAAATGTGCTTGGAAGGCACTGTTTGTACTGGACAATGTTTGAGAAATTTTTGAAAACTGCATATATAAATTGCCAGTGAGTTTAAATTAGATATTTGTAATGAATGTGGAAGTTACTGGTATGTTTATTGCCTCCCTGGTATTTATTGTTCTAAAAGACACCTTCGTTTATTAAATATTTATCAGTAATCCATCTGGCTTTATTGGCTTTATTTTTTCAAAATGGAATATTAACTTGTCCAGTGCATGTGCATGACTTTCCAGTTATTTATACCAGACCATGACCAAAAGTTGACGTCCTTATAAGGTAAAAAATTGTGATACAAGTTGATACAATTTTTTTTTGAATGAAGGAAGATTAATTCAAAAGTGAAAACTTCAGGGTTTGGGTCAGTGGATTTTAGCTCTGAGTCTTGTCAGTTTGTAGATTTAAGGGGACAATGTCAACTTTAAAATAAGGCCGTTTAAAAAATGGTTAAAATATGTTGGTTTGTTTGTTTTTTGGGGGGCGGGGTTACAATTACACATTTCTATTTTAACAAAATATTTTCTATTCCTTGCTGCTGTGTGAAAGACCCATGCAAAAATGAGAAAACTCAATGACAGTTGATAAAGGAAGAGAACTGCAACTGAAAAGTAGAAAGCATGTCTTTAACTTGATTGTGTGGTAATATTTGGTAACATTTTTTGACAGTGACATGACGTGAGTTTTAAACCAATAACACCTGATTAGATTATTTCTCTCCTCAATTCTTTATCCGCTCCATCCAAAAAAGAAAAGGGTTGTTTGAAACAGTATTATTTTGTTTTTCAGTTCACAAGATGACGTTGTGCGAGGTTTCTAACAACTTAATCTAGTTGTGTAGAATTGTAATGTAGAGTTGTCATCTGCCTGGTTAGATAATTTTCTGAGCAGTATGGAGCAGAAAGATATTTACCTCTTAGAAGGAAAATAGACAAGTCTGACATCCAAGAAATAAAGAAACACGGCGAGGAAGAGAATAGAGGCAAAAATAAAAGAGGATGAGGTACACTGAGGAAGAGAAATCTGAACACTGAAGGACTTCTAGAAAATACTCTTTCCTAAGATCCATTTCTCTAAATGGCATTAAAAAATCTGGATTTCTTTCAGGGAGTGGAAGGCAGCACCATTTCCTTCAGTATTGTTCAGTTTATCATCATTTCCATGGTAATAACCCACTCTAGCAGGGGTGAAGATAAAGGAGGGATATTATGCCATAAGTCTCATGCAGTCTTCCCACTGACTATGACAGATCAGGAGGATACATTTAGACATTAGTGGAAAGTCAGAAACCTGAGGCACTTGGAAGCGCTGAAGAATAATTTTAGATCCTTGGTCAGACACAGGAGTACTGGTTTGCCATGCAATCTAATACAGTTATGTTGACCTAAAGTGGAGTGATATGACAAGCTAAATCAACCTAAAAATGGTATGCCCATGGGTTGAAATATAAGGTACCAGTTTTGGGTGTGGAGGGAAAG
>NW_005841883.1:4396134-4401871 GCF_000455745.1 Alligator sinensis
ATGCAAGAGGCAAAGATTTTGATGATGATATGTTTATTGGACTATGGAGCTGGAATAAAGCTAGAGAAGCTTTTGAATGAGAATCATTCTTCATCAGGTCTCTCAACACTATTTTGCATTCAAAAGCTTATCCTGACTATAGGGTTGGTCAAATAAAAGAGATCACCCTAAGAAATCCTTGCCTCTTGCATAAAGTAGTTAATACTAGTGGAGCGGTTGGGACTAGGAATTGGAGGTGGAGAGCCCAATAAGGCGAGGAAGACATTGGGTGGCATGAGCGTGCCAGGGCAAGGCTCAAGCTACAGTTTAGCCCATGAGAGGCAGAGGCGGGAGGGCCACATATTCACTACTACACAGAACTCCTTTCCTGGCAGCTTGCATAGCCCCCCTTTCTCCAGACTCAGCCTGGGTTATATATCCACCAAGCCATGCGCCTGGGAGTCACGTGCCTTTCTTTGGCCTGCTGCAGGTATCCTCTATTAAGTCCACAGACCGGCCAAGCACAGTAGTAGTTTCCCTTTTCTCCAGGCTCAACTCTGTCCTACAGTACTATTGCTGTGCTATCAGCATTGCAATAAGTACTCTTTCCTATTGCCCTACCGACTGCAGCCTATCAGGCCCTATTGACTGGTCTCTCTTGCCTGATGGTAAGAGAAGTTCCCTGTACCTGGGGCTCCCTGCAGCTGTTGGCCACTGGTAAAGTAATAGGGAGTCCCCAGCTCCATATTGCACTACTGCAACAGGGGAAAGAGAAGAGCATAGCTACCTCTGCCATGCTAAATGCAGGGGGCACCTCTTGCTGTTTGCTCCCTTTATTTGGGAAAAACCCTTCTCAGTTTCTCCTCCTTTGTGACTATTCCCCATGTAGTGACAAGACACAGAAAGGAGAAAAATTAATCTCTGACTCAGTGGTTTTACATACATGAAAAAGGCCTGGGTCATGTCAACAGCACATGGACAGAACAAAGTAATGTGGACTTTTAGCTGACAATAAGCTAAATTGATAGATTAAACCATTCTGAATAGTTCTGGGTATCTCTCTGTAAAGTCTGATTTTAGCAAGGCTTTTGATATGGTCTCCCCAGCATTCTTGCAAACAAGCTAAAGAAGTATTGGGTTGGATGAACAAACTGTAAGGTAGATAGAGAGCTGGCTGGATCATCGGGCTCAATGGGTAATGTTCAATAGCTCAAGTTTTAGTTGGCAGCCAGTATCAAGTGGTGCCCTAGGGGTTGGTCCTGGGGCTGGTTTTGTTCAACATCTTCATTAACAATACTGAAGATAGGATGGATTGCACCCTAAGCAACTTTATGGATGACACCAAGCTGGGGGAGTAATAGATACACTAGAGGATAGGGCTAGGATTGAAAGTGACCTAGATAAATTAGAGGATTGGGCCAAAAGAAATCCCATGGGGTTCAATAAGGATAAGTGCAAAATCTTGTGCTTGAGATGGAAGTATCCCATGCACCGCTACAGGCTTGGGACCAACTGGCTAAGCAACAGCTCTGCAGAAAAGGACCTGGGGCTTACAGTGGACAATAAGCTAAATGTAAGTCAACAATCTGCCTTTGTTGCCAAGAAGACTAACAGCATATTGGACTGCATTAGTAGGAGTGTTGCCAGCAGATTGAGGGAAATAATTATTCCCCTCTATTTTGCACTGGAGAGACCACATCTGGAGTAGTGTCCAGTTTTGCCCCCCCCACTACAGAAAGGATGTGGACAAATTGGGGAGGGCAACAAAAATGCTTAGCAGGCTGGGGTTTTGAGGGAGGCTGAGGGAACTGAACTTATTTAGTCCACAGAATAGAAGACAGAGGGGGGATTCGATAGCAGCCTTTAATAACTTGAAGGGGGGCTCCAAAGAGGATGGAGGTAGACTGTTCTCAGTGGTGGCAGATGACAAGAACAAGGAGCAATGGTCTCAAGTTGCAGCAAGAGAAGTTTAGTTTGAATATTAGGAAAAACTATCTTACTAGCAGGGTTGTAAGACAGTAGAATTGGTTATCTAGAGTGATAATGGAATCTCCAACCCTGGAGGCTTTTAAGGCACTGCTTGACAAAGCCCTGGATGGAATGATCTAGTTGGAGTTGGTCCTGCTTTGAGCAGGGGGTTGAACTAGATGACCTCCTGAGGTCCTTTCCAACTCAATTTTTTATGATTCTATGATTATGCTTTACACTATTTCTAGGAATGTGATCTGAAAATGAGCTAGACAAATTTTGAATTTAAAGCTTCTGATTTTATCTTCTAAACATTTTTTAAAAATCCTGTTAAATAAATATTCAGTTTGGTTTCACACAAATGCCTCCTATTGCCCTTTTGGGGGGGAATAAAAAAACCTTTGGATCCCTCATGATATTTGATACCAGATGTTTTTTCCTTCTGCTGCTCTAGCCAAAAAGCAGACTGCAGATGCCACAAGACTAATTGTGAATATCTCCAGAGAAGTTTAGTGGGAGGGCAGGTATTCATTTTAGAATTTCTGAGGAAACTGGACTTTAAAACTTTAAATTTAGTTGCAGAAAAAATTCTACTGCTTTGAAGCTCCAATTATTTTTTATTGAAATATACATTATTATGCTTGATTTAGGGCCCAACTTAAATAATATGAGAGAAATATCCCTTTCTGCCCCAAAACACCAATAGCTTCAGGTGTCTATTACTTAGCAGTGGTTCAAGTGTGTAACCTTTTGTGACAAATTAATTGGTGTGACCTCTCCTAATGGTGGTTAGTCATTTTAATGTTTGTCTGTACAGAGAGTTAAAACATCAAAGGAATGAGCTGAGATGATAAAAGTGTAAAAGTGATTAAAAAATCTTGAAGATGTACTGATCCTAAGAATTCAAAAAATTGCAATTGTATTGTATTGGAAAGTTGTTCAGACTTGTCTATTGAAATATATCAGTTGAGTCTGCCTAGAGCAGTGTTTCAGAAACAGGGTGCTTCAAGATCCTTTCCAGGGTGCCATGCATTTTTAGTATGGTTAGGGCCATGTCTATACATGGTGTGGACGTTTGGTTCCCCAGAGACAATTAGCAGCAATGCACCTTGTGCTGCCACAACTTATCTCTGGGGAATGCCTGTGCCATATGCGCTTTGGCATGTAGTAAGTTACCCTAGGAGTGGTAGGGGAGGCTGAGGCCAGTACTAGGCTGGTCCCAGCAGCCTTACTTGGGTCCTGGGGGCCTCCTGGGGCTGCATCCATGGTGATTCTGCTGTGCAGAACCTGGCTGGCAGTCGTAGCATGGTTCTGGGAGGCCCAGTCCCACTTTTGAGTGGCACATGCTGCCCAAGTATGTGTTGCTCCACTTTTTTTCCCCCACAAGCTTTTTTGACTTCTGGATATCCAGGGGTCAAAAAACCTCTCTGTGCTGTTCCACTGCAGTGTGGAGAACATCTGAACGTGTGGTATGTGGCACTGCAGACACATCTGCGGCGCCACATACCACATGGCCACGTTTGTCTTGCTGCGCTTGTCTGGCCTCACTTGTCTTGTGAATCATGCAGGTTCAAAGACCTACATGATTCACAAGATAAATGCAGAGATTTTAAGTAGGAATTCGTAATGTCAAAAACATTTTGACGTGTCGTGGTCCTTCTGAGTTCTTTGCAACAGAAGCATTTCTCTGTTATCTTTTCTGTAGTCAAGAAATAAAAGAAAGCTAAGAGTTGGTAATTTGCAAGGGATGCCTTGAGTCTAACAAGATTGAGAACCGCATCCTTACAGGGTAAAACTGCATGCTTTTGGAAGACCTAAATCTGTCTTTCCTGTAACTGTGAGGTTATCTGGGGCCACAGTGATACAGTTGCTGTATTACAAATTGAAGTCTTGGCTTCAGAACTCCAATTATCTGCAAGCTGTGCTAAATAAACCCCACAATCTTATCCACAAGAGTTTAACTTTCAATGAGCTAAATTCAAACCTTTGATTTGTAATTCATGATATCTGAGAAAGGCAGAGGCCCTGATTCCAAATGGGTGCCAATTTCCTAATTTAAATTTCATGCTGAACACATGCCCCTACAAGATATTTTTACTTATAAAAAAAAATCATTAAGATCTGCATAAAATTTTAGCAGGTACTTTTCTTTGTACTACTACTTAGTTTAGCTGTTACTTTTTAATATATTCACAAGCACGTTCTTCACCTTTTACTGCAGAAAGGTTTAGAGAAACAGGCAGTAATTGCAATATACTTTGAAGCTCTGGGCTAATTCCTTTCTCCCAAAATTAAATGAGAGAGAGAGCTTTATCAGCATCACATTTTCACTGGTTGTTGCTAATCAATCAAGTACCAGTTAGGTACTTTACTTCTTAGAGAAGGACATGTTATGGAGGACAAGGATCTGACACCTAGGCTGTATTTCCAGCTTGTGAAGGGCTTATCCATCAAGTTCTGGCCTGTAGTTGAAAAGGCTGTATGCCAGATTCTAGAGCAGTAACTCATTATTTTATAGGCAGTGGGCTAAATGACTACAGAACAGCTCCAGTCATCTTGACAAGTTTATTCAATGCAGGAACCAGAGTAACAGTCACTAAATTCTACATAGCCCTAGGGAGCTAGAAACATACGGTCAAATGACGCTGCTGTGTGGCGCATTCCTCCTGTGTCTATTGAATAAGAAGCAGCGCGCTACCAGTGTTCTGCACACTTTGATATTTATAAGAACCTGCTTTTTGGGGGCTGTAGCTTAATCTCAGTATAATAGGGTTTGTTATTGATCTTAGACACACAAGTGCATACCTTGCAGAATTCGGGATTCTTAACAAAATCCCTGATATATATTTTTAATTCAGTCCAGAGTGAATTCTAATATTATGATGCTGTGCAGTTTCTATATGCACTTTTTTACAAGATTCTTAAGGCACTTAAAGTGCTACAATCTCTGCCCATGCCTTGAAATTACATTGTGTAACAAAATAATAGCACAACAACAGCAAACAGCAAGCCTGCCTCCCCCCAACACTCACAATAGTGCCACAAAGAGCCTCCATGCATCAGTCTTCCCCCAAATCTGGGCAAATACACACGATGTCTGTCCATTTCTTGAGATTACATTGTATAACAAAATAATAGCACAACAGCAAACCTGCTCCCCCACCCCCCAACACACACAATAGCACCACAAAGAGCCTTCATGCATCAGCCTTCCCCAAAACTGGGCAAATACACATACAGACTGTCTTGGATGCCCTAAAAGTTCAATGTAATTTGAAGTATTTTAGCTAAAGAAGAGAGGTTGATTAGCATCCACCAAAAAAGTCCTGTCTGCAGTCCCCACTCTGTAGAATAAGGGGAGCTTTAATATGAAGTCTTCTGATGAAGGTAGAGCTGGACTCAAATAGGCAAGTTTCAAGTCATTTTAAGACTTCATAGGTCAGATTTATTTTAAAGCCAGTAGGTAGCCAGTGTAACATGATCTGTGGCATCAGGCATGTGATGAGATACACTAGTTATGATGATATGTAAGAGGGCATGTTTTCTATATATGCCTACATTGTTTTACTCTGCTGCTGAAGGGGGAAGGATTTTCCGATGGTTATGGAATAGCTGAAATTTTGGAGACCTAGGTCCTTGTCCAGTCACACTTTTCTTGTGTAACTTTGGACAAGTCACATAAGACCCAATTTGATTTTGGTGGCAGTTAGGCACCTAGATACTTATGAATATCCTAAAAGAGACTTATCTGCATGATTAGTCATCTGAAACTCTTTTAAGCCAACACTCT